>NC_053026.1:191973110-192117603 GCF_003073215.2 Triticum urartu | reverse complement strand
ATTTCCTTGTTCCTGATAATTGTCTATTATTCATGCTATAATTGTATTATCCGGAAATCGTAATACATGTGTGAATACATAGACCACAACACGTCCCTAGTGAGCCTCTAGTTGACTAGCTCGTTGATCAAAGGATAGTCATGGTTTCCTAACTATGGACATTAGATTTCACACAGGAAACAGCTATGACCATGATTACGCCAAGCTATTTAGGTGAGACTATAGAATACTCAAGCTTAGCTCAAAGATCGTGTAGTTCGTTTGCTGTAGCTTTTCTGAATGTCAAGTATCATTTCCTTAGACCATGAGATTGTGCAACTCCCGGATACCGTAGGAGTGCCTTGGGTGTGCCAAACGTCACAACATAACTGGGTGACTATAAAGGTACATTACAGGTATCTCCGAAAGTGTCTGTTGGGTTGGCACGAATCGAGACTGGGATTTGTCACTCCGTATGACGGAGATGTATCTCTGGGCCCACTCGGTAATGCATCATCATAATGAGCTCAATGTGACCAAGGGGTTGGTCACGGGATCATGCATTACGGTACGAGTAAAGTGACTTGCCGGTAACGAGATTGAACAAGGTATTGGGATACCGACGATCGAGTCTCGGGCAAGTAACGTACCGATTGATAAAGGGAATTGAATACGGGATTGATTAAGTCCTCGACATCATGGTTCATCCGATGAGATCATCGAGGATCATGTGGGAGCCAACATGGGTATCCAGATCCCGCTGTTGGTTATTGACCGGAGAGGCGTCTCGGTCATGTCTGCGTGTCTCCCGAACCCGTAGGGTCTACACACTTAAGGTTCGGTGACGCTAGGGTTGTAGAGATATTAGTATGCAGTAACCCGAAAGTTGTTCAGAGTCCCGGATGAGATCCCGGACGTCACGAGGAGTTCCGGAATGGTCCGGAGGTAAAGATTTATATATAGGAAGTCCAGTTTCGGCCAGCGGGAAGGTTTCGGGGTTACCGGTATTGTACCGGGACCACCGGAAGGGTCCCGGGGGTCCACCGGATGGGGCCACCTATCCCGGAGGGCCCATGGGCTGAAGTGGCGTGGGAACCAGCCCCTGATGGGCTGTTGCGCCCCACCCAAGGGCCCAAGGCGCCTAGGGTTGGAAACCCTAGGGGGCCGTTGCCCCCGAGGGGGCATGCGCCCCCTGGTTGGAAACCCTAGGGGGCCGTTGCCCCCCGAGGGGGCATGCGCCCCCCTGGTTGGAAACCCTAAGGGGGCCGTTGCCCCCAGGGGCCGCCCCCCTTTAGATGGGATCTCCAATGGGGCATGCGCCCCCCCTAGCCCCTATATATAGTGGAAGGGAGGGAGGGCAGCCGCACCTTTGCTCTTGGCGCCTCCCTCTCCCTCTGTAACACCTCTCCTCCCCGCTTGTGCTTGGCGAAGCCCTGCCAGGATCCTGCTGCATCCACCACCACGCCGTCGTGCTGCTGGATCTTCATCGACCTCTCCTTCCCCCTTGCTGGATCAAGAAGGAGGAGACGTCTTCCCAACCGTACGTGTGTTGAACGCGGAGGTGCTGTCCGTTCGGCACTTGGTCATCGGTGATTTGGATCACGGCGAGTACGACTCCATCATCCCCGTTCACTTGAACGCTTCCGCTCGTGATCTACAAGGGTATGTAGTGCACTTCTATTCCCCTCATTGCTAGAATACTCCATAGATTGATCTTGGTGATGCGTAGAAATTTTTTAATTTCTGCTACGATCCCCGACAGTATGCCTAGATAGTCATGTGTCAGCGATCAAGGGGAGCGCCAAGTCGCAGTTCAAACAGAAGGACGGCCCAAGCGGCAACTTCGCTTGCCAGCTCGGCTCACTGGACCGGAATGGGCCTAAACTGGCCTTGTGTACTTATACAGCAAAGCTATAGGAAATCGGTGATGGTTGGTAGACGACTAGTATCATGTGTGTGTGTGTGTGTGTGGCTTGTGAAAGAGGAACTCCTCCTTCCTCCCATCATCCATGTAATTCTAATTCGCCATGAATGGAGCTCGATTCATGACCTAGCCCTTACAATTTGGTATCAGAGCCTCTGCTAGTCCTGGATCTCCCTAGCCACCACAACCATACCAGGCTCATTGAGTAGAAGCCATGGAGAGAATTTCACCAAAAACCAAGGCGATCTATGAGCTCCCATGCGCCGATTCCAACACCGCCTTCACCAAGAGCTCGGCTGAGCGCAACGAGGAGATGGTCACTGCCCTCGCCAAGCTCGATAGCAAGTTGGACGAGCTCTCGAGCTGAATCGGTGACGTCAAGCTCGCCATCGGAGTCGACCTCGACGAGCTCCGCAGCGAAATTGGAGCGTATCTGGGCCACATTTCGTCTCCTACAATGCCTTCATCACCGAGGGCACCATCTTCACCCACTAAGGGTGTGACAACAAGCAGCGGATCTGGAGCTTTTGATGGTCTCCGCAGCGAGCAAGAGCATCGTAATTCAAGGCCAAAATATGTGCCTCCTCCAGCATGAGGTATGTAGTCGAATCTGAACTCATCTCATCAGTTGATTCCGGCACTTGAAATTGTTCGGCCCTATCCACCTGATGCTATGGGGTATGGCCCTCGGATTGAGCTTCCACGTTTTGATGGCTCCAATCCCAAGTTGTGATAGATGCGTTGTGAGGATTATTTTAGGTTTAGGAGCACACCACCGAACCAATGGATATCGTCTGCTTCAGCTCAGTTCGAGGGCACAGCAGCGCACTGGCTAGAGTTAGTTCAGCGTTGGGCTCCTCAAGCCAGTTGGTCTGAATTATGTGATCTTCTACAGTCCGGGTTCGGTAGGAACAGGCACCAGAATCTCTTGCGCCAAATGTTTAACATTCGGCAGAGTAGTTCAATGGAAGAATATGTTGAGCTTTTCTCTGGACTATATGATCAACTTGATGGAAATATGCCCAAGAGGCAATAATAAAGTTGTTATTATTATATATCCTTATTGATGCGGAGCATCCCAAGGTCATCCCCATGGACCTACCTACATCCCCTACGACACCACTTGGACCAATGACAAGAGCCCGAGCGAAGGCTATCGAAGATAAGGTGAACTCACTCCTCTCCGAGCTACCACTTTCCATGCATGAGAATTGGCTACTACCTCAAGTGGAAACCCTATGTGTGATCAGGTGCTTGGAGGAAGGACACGGACCAACTACACTCAACGGACAAGACGGTGAGGACGCCAAGTTCATGGGACAAGAAGAAGAACTACTCGAAGTCCCCAGGATCTGGACGTCCGGCCCTCTCCGGACGACCGACACTTCCACACCCGAGCCAAAACTACGGACTTCCGACGCCCCACGAACGACCGACGCCCCGTATGTCCGACCCCGCCCGGATGTCCGACCGAAGACCACTCGAGCCAAATCTACGGACGTCCGACAGGCACCGGACATCTGGACCCTCGCGAGCCTCCGGACGACCGGTGACTCCCGGACATCTGGCGCCTGTGTGCTGCCATGAGTTGGGCCGCAGCCCATGTACCCCCCCCCCCACTTCGCCCCCTTTTGCACTAAGACTATAGATAGACCCCCTATTCCTTCTAGCTAGGGTTAGCATTAGTTTAGCTCATATTAGAGATAGAGCATTGCTCATCCACATCGGATCTACTCCACGAGAGAGACCGCGGACCCTCTTCGGAGAAGATCCTTTTGGATTCAAGACCTCCTTGCGGAGAACAACATCAAGATCTCCTCACGGAGAAGACCGGCTACCTTTGTATCGTCCCTAGTTGACCGTGGATCGTGTGACCTTTTATGTACTCGAGGATCTAGCACATGTGTGACTATTTCTTGTTGGTTTAGTGTTTCTCCCGTGTTTCCCCTTATGTTTCCCCTCATGTTTTCCCTCGTGTTCTTCGTGTTCTTCGCGGGATCCGCTCCTTTCGTGAAAGATCGGGCCACCAGGGTTCTACCCTACATCATCTTGGTATCTAGAGCCACGTTGATCACGATTTCGGAGCCTCCTCGTTGTGTTTCTAGCCTAGTTTTTGTTGATTTCGTCCCTAATTCAAAAATTCCCCACAAAAATAGCCCCCAAAATATATATTTTGTGATTTGTTGGTGTGTTGAAATTTTGTTGGATTTGATCCATGGATTTGCTTTGTTTTGAGTGGATCTAACTTTTCCCCCCTTTCCCCACCTTTTCCATCCACAAAATCCTCCGGATTTGACCTCTTTCACCTCGTCCACCCCGCCCACAAGCAGTTCTTCCCGTGCCCGAACAGTGCCCAGGCACCAGACGTCCGACCGCTTATGGGTGTCCGACGACCGGATAGCCGGCCCACCCCGGACGTCTGAAGTTACCTGACGAAACTGAATTTTCTTCAGTTTTGGTCACCACCACCGCCCCACTTCCGCATACGCACTTCCACCACCGCTATACACTATCACCACCTCCACATACCACCACCTTTGCCTACCCGTTTCGCACTCCGACGTGTTTTGCCACTTTGAGCTTTGAGAATTTGAGTTGCGGTCCCGTGTCCTATTTATGTTTCGGCTATTTAGGTACGGTTCGACATCAACATCACCGCCACTCATCTTTGCCACGGACGCGTCATCAACAACGACCACCTCGACTACATCTTGGTATTCGTTCCACAATTTTGACACCATCAACCGTTTCTTACTTACAAGGACCAACGAACGGTAACATCACATTGGTATTGGACATATCATTCTTGCCATTACATGGATAGACATCATAGCCCTACTCCTTTGCGTCGCTTACCCATCGAGACTAGCCTTTGAGTATTGCCGACAACGCAACTTGTGCACATTAGTGATCATACTTCCCATAGCATACATACATCATTGTTGCATATCTTGGTATCATCTCTTGTGTCACAAGGTTGTCATCGCATACACAATTGCTATCTTGGTTCGTGAAGCATTGCATGAGAAAAGAGCTCAAACAACAAAGAGCCAAACAAGATTTTAAGCAAAAGGGAAAGATAAGCAAAGAGCTTTTAAGCAAGAACAATAGCATCATACAACATTAAGATTGTCATACTAGATCATCTTAGATCATATCATAGAAACACCTTGCATAGAGCATACTTGGGATAGAAGTCGTTGCATTTTTGCTTAGTAGGTTGTGCACAAGTCTTGTATCCGCCTATTGTGCAATCGTGCTAGCGTATCTCTAGTGTTGTGCAACAAGAGCATTTTTGTGGATTCCACATTTTGGCTCACCCTTGGTTGCACGACCCCACTTATCTTTTTGCGTGTGTGTTTCTGTGTACCGTATATTGCTTGGTCTACTTGTTGCATTGCAAACTTGTGTATCTTTTCCAACATTATTGAAGCTCACTTACAATTGCATCAAATTTTGTGCCACCATCCTAACCAAGCTCCACCATAAGCTTTTACTTGTGTAGGTGTGAGAAACTGACAAGAATTGGTACCAATTGTGTTATTTCCTTGTTCCACATTGGAGTGATCATTGATCCACCTTCAACTTCGGTCAAGGTACATTTGGTATATGTTCTTCTCTTTCTACCACTCGCATTTTTTTCTTGGAATGATGGATAGGCCAAGTACTTCTGCCAATCCACTCTTCATTGAGCACGATGACGACATGAACTCTTACGTCACCAAGAGCCACCTCTTTGGTGCACAACGTGCTTTGTATCAAGAGCAACAAGCAATGAGTGAACGCATCGACAACCTCGCTGCCGACTTGCGACTCTCCGAGCAACGTACAAGGGACTACTTCGACCACAAGCTCGATGATCACAAGCAAGAGAACGACGCAAGAATGGACGAGATTCGTGCTTTGTTGCTCAACCGCTCTTCTTCCACTTCGTCCTCTTCAATAAGGAGCCGCTCAAGTCGACACTCCGACTTCACCCTCTCCGGCTCAAGTACACCGACTCTAAACACTCTTCGACGTGCCGCGCGTAATGATCGTCAAGCAAGCCTCAATCCTCTACGCGACACCGACTCTCAAGAGCACCGTCAACGGCAAACCCAAACGGTTTTTGCTCTAGCATGAGAAAGGCAACGCCAACGCCAACATGAAGAGGAAGAACGAGCGCGTCTACACCAAGCAGCACAAGATGCCGAGGCACAACGTCAAGCGCAACGATTGTGAGATGCTCAAGCACTTGAGGCGCAACAAGCCCTCCAAGATTCAAGTCGAGCCGTAGCCAACCAAGGCCGACAAGCTCGTGAACATGAAGAAGCACTTCGCGAAGAAGCTCACGAACAAAGATTTCAAGCTCGCGTGCATCGTCAAGTTCCTCAAGATCCTCCTCGAGCTCGACAAGCCCCTCCACAAGCTCCCCAAGGACATCACGCTCAACAAGAGCATGAAGACAATAGAAATCCTCCACAACAAGAGCAACACGAGGTTGACAACCCTCCTCACCAAGAGCAACACGACCTTGACAATCATCAACAACATGGGCGTCATCATCCCCGACCCCAACACGATGAAGAGCAACGCTACAACAAGCTAAAGTTCACAATGCCCAAGTTCAATGGAAGCAGCGATCCCGAAGAGTAGCTTTCATGGGCATCGAAGGTCAACAAAATCTTCCGCTTGCACAACTACGATGAAGAGAAGAAGATCGCGATGGCATCCCTTGAGTTCCAAGACTATGTCCTCATTTGGTGGGAACAAGTTATCGAGCGCCACGAGGCAAGAGGTGAAACACCCATCACTACTTGGGCGCAAATGAAGGATGTCATGTGAGCACGCTTCGTGCCTACCTACTACAACCGCGATCTCTTCAAGAAACTCCAACTACTCAAGCAAGGAACCAAGAGCGTTGAAGAGTACTACAAGGAGATGGAGATTGCCATGATAAGAGCCAATGTCACGGAAGATGATGAGCAAACTATGGCACGTTTCTTGAATGGACTCAACCATCCTATCAAGAAGATTGCCGACTTCCAACCATACTCGAACCTCATCGAGCTAGTGCATCAAGCTACAAAATCGGAACGTCAAGTGCAAGACGATTACAAGTATGCCAAGTTCTCATCCAAGTCATACGGCTTCTCCAACACCCAGGCTTCAACGATTCCAACACCGTCTACCAAACCTTCTACAAGCAACGTTGACAAGTCGAGTTCCAAGAAAGCTCTGTCAACCCCAAGTCATCCTCCTACTACAAGCAACTTCAAGCCGATAGCTTCATCATCATCAACCCCCACCAATGATAACGTCAAGACAAGTTCCTTCAAATGCTTCACATGCGGAGGCCGAGGCCACAAGTCCTATGAGTGCACCAACAAGCGGACCATGATCCTCAACGACGATGGCACTTATGACTCAATGAGTGAAGGAGAAATGGACGCCCTCGAGCAAGTCGCCATGCACCGGCAAGTGAACGATGAAGAAGAACAAGTCTTTTGTGATGAAGATTCAAGTCCCGCTCTTGTTGTCTCCAAGGTCTTGACTCTCCAACATCACCAAGAAGAAGACCAAAGATGCCATATCTTTCATACCAAGTGAGGGAGTCCTGGATTAGGGGGTGTCCGGATAGCCGGACTATACCTTCGGCCGGACTCTTGGACTATGAAGATACAAGATTGAAGACTTCGTCCCGTGTCCAGAAGGGACTTTTCTTGGCGTGGAAGGCAAGCTTGGCGATACAGATATGTAGATCTCCTACCATTGTAACCAACTCTATGTAACCCTAGCCCTCTCCGGTGTCTATATAAACTGGAGGGTTTTAGTCTGTAGGACGAACAACAATCATACCATAGGCTAGCTTCTAGGGTTTAGCCTCTCTGATCTCGTGGTAGATCTACTCTTGTACTACCCATATCATCAATATTAATCAAGCAGGACGTAGGGTTTTACCTCCATCAAGAGGGCCCGAACCTGGGTAAAACATCGTGTCCCCTGCCTCCTGTTACCATCTGCCTAGATGCACAGTTCGGGACCCCCTACCCGAGATCCGTCGGTTTTGACACCGACATTGGTGCTTTCATTAAGAGTTCCTCTGTGCCGTCGCCATCAGGAAGGATGCCTCATCCCGTCTTTAAAGACGGCACCGTTGCTAAGGGAGCTTTGGCTATCGGCCAGACTCTCAGGCTAGGTGGTTTCCTTACGACCGCCCGTTCGGCTGCTGCGCCGACGATGACCTCTCGGGTCATCGAAAGCAATCTTCATGTCAGCTCGGAATTCGCCGAGCAGCTAGATCCAATGGAGCTCTCTTCCCTAAACGAGCTCTTGGATCGCTTCGCCGCCCTGGGAGTCGCTATGGATTACGACCAGATTGGGCCTAAACCCGATCTGAGAGAGATTAACTCTCCCCAGGTCACCCATCACGTTGCCATGGTAGAGGGAGAGTGCGGCGACCCTTCATCTATCTTAAGGACTAGCTATGTCCGGATTCCCGATCCCTCCAAGCCGGATACCCGCGGAGGGGAGGACATCACTCAAGACCTGAACTTAAAGTCAGGCGACGGGCTAGATTCATTGGACAGCATCCAAGAATCCAAACTTCCGAGTTCGGAAACTCCTTGGCCCCTGGGTCTCAGATTGGGTGAGGTTTCGGATTTGATTCCACCCACCCACCCGTACATAAGCGATCTATCCCAAATTAGGCAAGAGCCCAAAGAAACAGTACATCATTACTAGGCCAGATTCCTCCTGGTTATGAACAGGATAAAGGACTGCCGCGAGGAAGACGCAATTTCATTCTTCTGCAATAATTGCACAGACAAGGGAATCCTCAACGCCATAAGTCGCCGTGATATTACACGCTTCGCTGACTTGGCGTCCATAGTAAGAAAGTACTGTGCGATGGAAAGCGCCTGGAAAACCGAAATAAAATTTTGGGACAATCCAGCCTTGAATACAAACCCAGTCCGAAATAAAAGGGTGCATCATCTCCAGACACCCGGGTTCATTACCAAAAAGCAAAAGCCCTCTACAGGGCACAAAACCGTGCTGGAAGGATGGCTTAATGGACCCTATAAAATTCACAGTGCAGAGGGCGCCACACCAACTCATAGCCTTAGAGAATGTTTGATACTCCGGCAGGTGGCAAAAATTGGCGAAGATCTTCTAATTCCAGAAGCCACAGAAAGCCACCCCAGAGACACCAGTATGGTATTAACAGTCTTCGAGACTTTCGCATCAAATAATATGCGAAAAAGAACACTCCGCAGCCTTGCCGAAGTCTACCAAGTAGCAACAGTAAACCCATGGAGGGACACGGCTATTACTTTTAACGCCGGTGATGAACCTAAATTCCGAACAGCCCGAGCACCAGCCGCATTGGTCCTCAGTCCAATAGTGGACGGCTTTCGTCTTTCCAAGGTACTCATGGATGGCGGCAGCGGATTGAACCTCATTTATGAGGAAACCCTTCAAAAAATGGAAATAGACTGGAACCGCATTAAGCGAAGCAGCACAACCTTTAGAGGAATAATCCCTAGTCGGGAAGCACACTGTACAGGAAAAATCACACTAGATGTGGTGTTCGACACGCCGGATAATTACAGGTCCGAAGAGGTCATGTTCCAGGTGGCCCCGTTCAGTAGCGGATATCACGCTCTGCTAGGGCGGGAAGCATTTACAGTCTTCCAAGCAATACCCCATTACGGGTACATGAAGCTCAAGATGCCCGGGCCTAACGGAATCATCACTCTCGCTAGTGATCCAGACATAGCACTCCGTGCCGAAAAAAAGACAGCCGCACTGGCCCTCGAGGCGCTATCCGAAGCCCTAGCGGCTGAGGAACTGACTGCGCTGCGCTCCATGGTGAATAGGGACGATGTGATACTCGATAAAAGATCCAAGTCCACCTCCTTTAAACCGGCGGACGAAATAGTCAAATTCCAGGTCCATCCAACGGACCCCCATAAAACAGCTTCCATCGGGGCACAGTTAAAACCTGATGTAGACGCCGCACTACGAGAGTTCCTACGAGAGAACTGGGACATTTTCGCCTGGCACCCTTCAGACATGCCAGGAATCCCACGCAGGCTGGCCGAACACAGCTTAAATATCCTAAAAGGAATCAAGCCAGTCAAACAGGCTCTTCGGCGTTTTTCCGAACCTAAGAGACATGCCATGGGAGAGGAACTAGCCAAGCTATTGGAGGCCGGATTCATCAAAGATATAAAACACCCAGACTGGCTAGCAAACCTGGTGATGGTACCAAAGAAGGACAAATCCTGGCGCCTGTGCGTTGATTTCAAAGACCTTAACAAGGCTTGCCCAAAGGATCCCTTCCCTCTCCCCCGCATCGATCAAATTATCGACGCTACCGCAGGACACGATTCGTTGTGTTTCCTCGACGCATACTTCGGCTACCATCAAATAAAGATGGCAGAGTCAGACCAAGCCGCAACGGCGTTCATCACACCATACGACCCATTCTGCTTCAACACAATGCCCTTCGGGCTCAAAAACGCCGGCGCAACATATCAGCGCATGATTCAGACATGTCTGGCAAACCAGATCGGCAAAACAGTGGAGGCATACGTAGATGATGTGGTCGTTAAAACAAGACATGTTGAATCTCTAGTAGACGACTTGAGGCTAACATTCGATAACCTCCGAACATACGACATCAAGCTCAACCCGAAAAAATGCGTTTTCGGCGTTCCAGCCGGAAAGCTCTTGGGCTTCATTGTATCCGGTAGAGGAATTGAAGCAAATCCAGCCAAGATCCGAGCTCTGTCACAATTGGATATCCCGAAGGACCTCAAACAAATACAAAAATTAACCGGATGTGTGGCGGCTCTAAGCCGCTTTATCTCCCGCTTAGGAGAAAAGGCCCTACCCCTTTACCGCCTCCTTCGGCGCACCGAACACTTCGAGTGGACGGATGCAGCCATGGCCGGACTCGACGAAATAAAAGCCATCTTGGCAACAAACCCAATCCTGGCTGCGCCAAACATTGGCGAACCAATGCTATTATACATTGCAGCAACCCATCAGGTCGTAAGCGCAGTGCTCGTCGTCGAACGAGAAACGGACGGACACAAATTCCCCCTTCAAAAGCTGGTCTACTATGTGTCCACTATCCTTACTCCGTGCAAGTCACGGTACCCGCATTATAAAAAGATTGTGTACGCGATATTTATGGCATCCCGGAAGCTGCGACACTACTTTCAAGAGTGTTCAATAACAGTAGCCTCGGAAGTGCCACTTAATGATATTATAAACAACCGCGACGCGACGGGCCGGATTGCAAAATGGGCTATTGAGCTCCTCCCATTCGACATAACTTACAAGCCACGGCGAGCTATCAAGTCGCAAGTTTTGGCCGACTTCGTCGCAGAATGGACGGAGGTCGAACTCCCTAAAGAGTACGCCACATATTCAAATTGGGTCATGCACTTCGACGGCTCCAAAATGTTGGCCGGTCTAGGGGCTGGCATCGTTTTGACGTCACCCACATGAGACACAGTTCAATACGTACTCCATATAATGTACACAGACTCCAACAACGCAGCCGAATTGTAGCGACCAGACCTCAGACAGTCTGATCTCTGTGCTCCGGTGTCATCCCTGGATCAGTAATGCTGACACCACACAGTACTCGGAGGATTTATAGCAGAGTAGCAATCACACACTTATTACATCGAGTGTCTCAATAGAGAACTTATTACAATAAATATGGCCTAAGGCCATCTAATAACGATAACAGCGGAAGGCTTGGAAGATAAGTGAGTCCATCAACTCCAACGGCATCACTGAGTATAGGACCACGACCTAAAACTCCTTAATCGTCGTCTGAAAAGTCTGCAACATTAACGTTGCAGCCCGAAACGGGTCAGCACATGGAATATGCTGGCAATGTAACACATAGAGAGTAATGGAATGAAACAGCTATACTATATGCATATTTGGCTGGTGGAAAGCTCTATGGTTACAGTTTTGCGTAAAGCCAATTTTCCCTACTTCAAAGGAATAGAATTTATTTAACTATCATGGTAGTTGTTAAACATTGAGAATGGTTGACAACATTCTCAATCCCAATTAAACATCATCATTAAACATAACCCAACAAAATTAATTTAGAGTAACATGTTGAGATTCACATGATAATCCAGGTACTAGATACTCAAGATGTCCATAACCGGGGACACGGCTAACCATGATTAGTTTATTACACTCTGTAGAGGTTTGCGCACTTTTCCCCACCAGACTCGATCGCCTCCGTTTGGTTTCTCGCACTACATGGTGTTTGAGAAACGGATGACCTAGACATAGTCTTTCAGAAGCACTAGCACCTTACGATCGGGTAGACCGTACCACCTACATCCCCTACATTTGCTAGTCTACCACTGTAAGAGTTCCCATGACTTAGTCAACTATGCTAGAGCCCATAATAGCTTGTGGCTGCACACAGAAGTTTCTAGTATGAATAGTCTCATGATCCCTTTGAGCCTGGGTGGCGGTCCAAAAGAAAACAGGCAAGTCCTGGAATACCCAGGTGCCTCAATCCACCCAGATGTGTGTTTAAGTTGCCACCTTAGATAAACCATTAATTAACAAACTCACATCTGTCATGGATATCACTCACCCAATCCACGTCTACTAGCATAGCATGGCATAATAAGCAAACGCGGAAGTAACTCCCAAAGGTTTGATAATAAACAGGTAATAGGTACTACCTCAACTACTTCCCATCCCACAATTTAATTAGAATCCTGATCATGCAATGTGTGAGGATTTGATCTAATGTAATAAAACTGGGTAGTAGAAAAGGTATGATCAAAGTGTTACTTGCCTTGCTGATGATCCGGGAAACCTAGCGATTCGAAGTAACAAGTGGCGCACTCTGGGTACTCTATCGCAAACAACAAACAAGCATACAATAAGAACTCATCTAATGCACAGGTAAAACTCAAATAAGAGATCTAACCAGAAGGTTCAACTTAAGAACTCCGGTTGGCAAAAAGAATCAAATCGAACGAAGCAACGAAAGTCAAACGGTGAAAGAAAACAACTTCGTTCTACTAATCTGGATCTAGGGCAAACTTTATAGTAGCAAAATCTTGTTTAAGTTGGTTCAACGGATAGAGGGTTTCGAGACGAAACTCCAGGCGCCTGAATCGCCTGATTCCGATAAACGAGCGAAAAGTTATACTAAAACGAAAATCGGATGAGGAATCGCGATCAGAAAAATCGCGGATTTAATCCGAGAAAAAGAAAAAAAACGACGAATGCTCGCTAAATTAAATAAACCGGAAAACCGATCTATTTAAAAAAACGAAACTAAAAAAACCGACGGAAAAACCGAACGGTTTTTCGAAAAAAAATAAAAAAACTGGCGCGGATTTCGAGGCAGCGGCGGCGGCGGGGGGATGGCGGCGGCGGCGGGAGCGGCTAGGGTTTTCGGGGCTGGGCGCTGGCTCTCCCGGCTGGGCCTCTCCCCGGCTTTTAAAGCCTGCCCGGGCCGGTGTCCAGGTCGGACACGGCTAGGTCGGCGCGCGTTTTTTTATAATTACGCGCAGAAGAAAAAATAAAAAAAATACTAAACGGACTCCAAAAATTCCGAAATAAATTTTCACGGGCTTCTAAAATCAAGCCGTACAAGGTGAACATTTATTTGGGACCTAAATGCAATTTTGAAAAAGGCACATTTTTCCTAATTCAAATAAAACACCGAAAAACTCTAAAATAAAATCTTATTTGATTTTATTATTAAATCGTCAATATTTCTTTATTTTGGGAAAGTCATTTTATTCCCTCTCTCATATTTTTGTAATAGAAATAATTGATAATAAAATAAATAAAATCAAATGATCCTATTCTCAAAATTTGAGAAAACTCAAATATGAAAATAACGAAATCCCCAACTCTCTCCGTGGGTCATTGAGTTGCGTAGAATTTCTAGGATCAACCAAAATGCAAAATAAAGTATGGTATGCAATGATGATCTAATGTATAACATTCCAAATTGAAAATTTGGGATGTTACAAACCTACCCCCCTTAAGATGAATCTCGCCCTCGAGATTTGGGTTGGCTAGAAAATAGGTGAGGGTGGTCCTTGAGCAAATCTTCCTCTCTTTCCCAGGTGGCTTCATCCTCTGTGTGGTGGCTCCACTGAACTTTGCAAAACTTGATAACCTTGCTGCGGGTAACTCAGCTGGCAAACTCGAGGATCTTAATTGGTTTCTTCTCGTAGGTCAAATCGTTATCCAACTGAATAGTTTCCAAAGGCACTGTGTCTCTCAACGATATGTCAGCCATCTCCGCGTGACATTTCTTTAACTGAGAAACGTGGAACACATCATGAACTCCTGACAATCTTTCAGGCAATTCCAACTTGTAGGCCACTTCTCCCATACGCTCCAAAACTCGATATGGTCCTACAAATCGTGGTGCTAACTTCCCTTTAACTCCGAAACGCTTTGTTCCCCGAAGTGGAGATACTCGAAGATAAGCTCTATCTCCGACTTCGTAAACTGTCTCCTTGCGTTTAGTATCTACATAACTTTTCTGTCTAGACTGGGCTATCTTGAGCCTATCGCGAATCAACTTCACCTTCTGTTCAGACTCTTTAATCAAGTCAGGTCCAAACAACTGGCGGTCTCCAACTTCGTCCCATGACAACGGTGTCCTGCACCTCCTTCCGTACAAAGCTTAGAAAGGGGCCATTTTTAAACTGGTTTGGTAACTGTTGTTGTAAGAGAACTCTGCATATGGAAAATTATCGTCCCAACTAGATCCATAATCTAGCGCACAAGCTCTCAGCATATCCTCCAAAATCTAATTGACTCTCTCGGTCTGTCCATCTGTCTGTGGATGAAAAGCTGTACTGAACTCTAGCCTGGTACCCAAAGTTTCGTGCAACTGCTTCCAAAACTTTGAGGTAAACTGGGTTCCTCTATCTGATACGATACTCCTTGGAACTACATGCAAACATACGATCCTGGTCATGTATATCTTTGCCAACTTAGCACTGGTGTAAGTGGTCTTTACTAGGATGAAATGAGCTACTTTCGTCAATCGATCGACTACAACCCAAATCGAGTCATAGCCTGAATGAGTCCTGGGTAATCCTGTGATAAAATCCATGCCTAGCTTATCCCACTTCCATTCGGGTATCGGCAATGGTTGTAACAATCCTGCTGGCTTCTGATGCTCTGCCTTTACTCTCTGACATACGTCACAAACTGCTACATACTCCGCAATATCCTTCTTCATTCCGGTCCACCAGAAAATATCCTTCAGATCCAAGTACATCTTGGTATTTCCTGGGTGAATTGAATACGGTGAGTCGTGTGCCTCTTGCAGTATCAACTTCCTGATCTCCGGGTCATTGGGCACGTAAACACGGTCTTCAAACCATAGGGTATCGTGCTCATCCTCACGAAATCCTTTAGCCTTTCCTTTGCTAAGTTTCTCCTTAGTAGAAGCGATCTCCTTGTCAGTCCTTTGAGCTTCTCTGATTTTATCCATCAATGTAGACTGAATCTCCAATGCTGCTACATAGCCTCTCGGAACTATTTCCAAACATAGTTCACGAAGATTTTCTGCTAACTCCTTGGGTATTTCTCCCGTCATTAACGTATTGACATGGCTCTTACGGCTTAATGCGTCAGCTACTATATTAGCCTTTCCGGGGTGATAATGCAATTTCATATCATAATCCTTGATGAGCTCCAACCATCTCCTTTGTCTGAGATTCAACTCCTTCTGGGTGAAAATGTACTTCAAACTCTTATGATCTGTGTACACCTCACAATGATTTCCAACGAGGAAATGCCTCCATGTTTTTAAAGCATGCACTACGGCTGCTAACTCCAAATCATGCGTGACATAATTCAACTCATGAGTCTTCAGTTGCCTTGAGGCATATGAAACAACTCTCCCTTCCTGCATAAGCACTGCTCCAAGTCCTCGACGTGAAGCATCGCAATACACCTCATAATCTTTGGTCTGGTCTGGCAAAATCAACACTGGTGAGGTAACCAAGCGTTTCTTCAACTCCTGGAAACTAGCCTCACATTCCTCTGTCCATATGAACTTGGTATCTTTCTTTAACAACTTAGTCATAGGCTTCGCAATCTTTGAGAAATTCTCAATAAACCTCCGGTAGTATCCTGCGAGTCCAAGAAAACTCCGGATCTCTCCAACTGTTGTTGGGGCTTCCCACTTGGTCACGGTATCAACTTTAGTGGGATCAACTGCTATACCTTCTCCAGATATAACGTGTCCGAGGAATCCTACTTCCTTCAACCAAAACTCACATTTGCTGAACTTGGCATATAATTGATGTTCTCTGAGCTTTCCAAGTACCAAATGCAAATGCTCCTTATGCTCCTCTTCATTCTTCGAATAAACCAGGATATCATCAATGAACACCACGACGAACTTATCCAAGAACTCCATAAACACTTTGTTCATCATGTTCATAAAATAGGCAGGTGCATTAGTCAGACCAAATGACATAACGGTATACTCGTACAGCCCATACCTGGTGGTAAAAGTTGTCTTCGGAATATCCTGTTCTCGAATCTTCAACTGGTGGTATCCTGATCGCAGATCGATCTTGGAAAATACCTTAGCTCCTTGCAATCGATCAAACAGATCATTAATCATCGGTAGTGGGTGCTTGTTCTTGATTGTTACTTCATTCAATCCTCGATAATCAACAACCATCCTTAATGATCCATCCTTCTTCTCCACTAGTAGTACTGGCGATCCCCAAGGCGAAGAACTTGGGCGGATATATCCCTTATCCAGTAACTCCTTAATTTGCTTCTTAATTTCCACCAAATCCTTTGCTGGCATCCTATATGGTCTCTTTGATATTGGTCCTGTGCCTGGCAATAGCTCAATCAAAAACTCAATATCTCTATCCGGTGGCATGCCTAGCAACTCTTCTGGAAATACTTCAGGGAAATCCCTTACCACTGGTACTTCCTCCTGCACAACTCCTGTTAGGCAATTTACTTGAGTCCTCTTTGGCACATGCCGGGATACATACTTGATCCTTCTCCCTTCTAGGATGGTAAGCAAAATTGACTTACTAGCACATTCAATATTCCCTTCATACTTTGATAACCAATCCATGCCTAATATCACATCCAATCCTTGAGATTCCAATACTATTAGGTCTGAGGGAAAAACATAGTTACCAATCCTTAATGGTAACCGATCACACCATAGACTAGCCACATACTCTGCTCCAGGCGAGGTTACTAACATGGGTGACCTAAGGGCTTGGGTTGATAGGTTATACTTGTCCACAAATCCCCTTGAGATGTATGAATGCGATGCACCAGTATCAAAAAGAACGAGTGCAGTAAATGACTTAACCAAAAACTTACCTATTACTGCATCGGGCTGAGCTTCAACCTCCTCCACGCTAACGTGGTTCACCTATCCCCTGTTGAAAGGGTTCGGCTTCTTTCCAGAACTTCCATTGCCATTTTGGCCTTCAGGACATTCATTGGCATAATGTCCGGTCTTCTGACACTTAAAGCAAGTGACTTGGCTTCGGTCCTTCTTGGCTGGGGTTGATGGGTTGGTGCGGTTCTGGCCGTTGCTTCTTCCATTGCCATTACCATTCTTGGTGCCATTGTGATTGTGCGAGCTACCTCCTCCATGGGTATGCTGAAAATGTCCTCCCGGTCTAGGGGTAAAACGTGGCTTCTGCTGAGCTCCTGAAGTGTACTTTCCTTGTCCATACTTCCTCTTGCGATTCTCAATTTGCTGCTGCTTTCCTTCAATCATAAGAGCACGATCTACCAACTCCTGGTAGTTGTTGAAGGTTGCTACCATCAACTTCATGCTCAACGCATCATTCAGTCCTTCCAGAAACTTCTCCTGCTTAGCTCCATCCGTAGCGACGTCATCTGGGGCATAACGTGCTAACTTACTAAAGTCCTCCACGTACTGGCCAACTGTCCGTCCTCCTTGGCGCAAGTTGCGAAACTCACGCTTCCTCATGGCCATAGCTCCTGCTGAAACATGGGCAGTACGAAAAGCCTGCTGAAACTAGTCCCATGTGACAGTGTTGACTGGGAAAGTGGCTGTGAAATTCTCCCACCATGATGCTGCGGGTCCTTCAAGCTGATGTGCGGCAAACTTCACCTTCTCCGCATCTGTGCATCCTGCTGTGGTCAACTCCCTAGCTGTCTTGCGGAGCCAATCATCTACTACTATCGGCTCGGTGCTACTGGAAAACACCGGCAGATTTAGCCTAAGAAAACGGGCTAAGTGGTCAACAGGTGGTGGTGGTGGTGGGTTGTTGTTGTTGTTGTTCCCCTGATTCTGATTCTGGACTAGCAACTACATCAATGTGTTCTGCTGCTGGATCAACTGGGTGAGCTCCAGTGGAAAGGAAAATCCGGGGTCACGTCTCGGAGGCATCTGAGGGGTTTAGAAAAGATGAGATGTAAGAATAGAGGGGGGTCTAAAGAGAAAACACTACCCATATGCAGATGAGGCAAAACAAACAATTCACTTCATTCAATCAAACAAGGGCATACAATCGATCTATCTATCGCAGAAGTGCTCGGACTACTATATTTACATGGTGGACTACTACTACTGATGAGGTGGTCTACTAGAAATATTCTTCGGTTGCAGACTCCATGATATCTGTTCCGGCTTCATCAACATAGTCATCATCGCTACTATCTAGATCCGAGTCGGTGTCGTCGATGATGATGTAGTCTTCCGGGCTAATCTCCTTGGGTTCTTCGTCTTCATCTACTGGCGTAGGGCCTCCCATAAATATTCCAATCTTCTTGATCAGGTCGTCATTCTTCTCCACCAATACTTCAATTTCTTCTTCATAATCTTCACGTGTAGCCTTGAGTTATTCCTCCAGTTCCTTGATTCTAGTCTTAGCCTTCTTCAGATCTATCATGTCGGCGCACATCTGGTTCTCGTATCATCGAATGTGCTGGTTTAACTCCTGGATAAAAGCTGCGATTGATCTGTCCTTCCTGGTGCTGATCATCTCCCAGTGTTCATCTCAGCGCCCACAAATCTGGTAGATAGTATCCTTGAGATCCTTGCGGTAGACTTCTCCAATACGTCCCATGGCGATCTGAGCTGCCATGCTCTTTCCTAGACTCCAAGTTGGTGCATCAAAAGAAAACTCTATGGGCTCAGTGACTGGCATGAACGTCCTTCCTGGAACTTGAACTTGAATCATCCAGCGCTCTTCTTCAGGTAAAGTGGCGTTGTAAGTTCCTGTGAAGCTTGGTACTCCTATATTCAGGTATGTAGTGACTTCCTTCAAGTGACATCCAAAGGGTGTATCTTCATCCGGTTGCGTGAACTTATTCCTTGCATCCGCCATCCTAAAGAGTAGAAAAGATGAGAAGTCAGAAGAGAAGAGAATGGATAGTGATCTAGGTCTTTTAGCTTAGTGGTCGTGTCCTACAGTCAGCGTGTGCTCTGATACCATCTCTGTAGCAACCAAACCTCAAACAGTCTGATCTCTGTGCTCCGGTGTCATCCCTGGATCAGTAATGCTGACACCACACAGTACTCGGAGGATTTATAGCAGAGTAGCAATCACACACTTATTACATCGAGTGTCTCAATAGAGAACTTATTACAATAAATATGGTCTAAGACCATCTAATAACGATAACAGCGGAAGGCTTGGAAGATAAGTGAGTCCATCAACTCCAACGGCATCACTGAGTATAGGACCATGACCTAAAACTCCTTAATCGTCGTCTGAAAAGTCTGCAACATTAACATTGCATCCCGAAACAGGTCAGCACATGGAATATGCTGGCAATGTAACACATAGAGAGTAATGGAATGAAACAGCTATACTATATGCATATTTGGCTGGTGGAAAGCTCTATGGTTACAGTTTTGCGTAAAGCCAATTTTTCCCTACTTCAAAGGAATAAAATTTATTTAACTATCATGGTAGTTGTTAAACATTGAGAATGGTTGACAGCATTCTCAATCCCAATTAAACATCATCATTAAACATAACCCAACAAAATTAATTTAGAGTAACATGTTGAGATTCACATGATAATCCAGGTACTAGATACTCAAGATGTCCATAACCGGGGACACGACTAACCATGATTAGTTTATTACACTCTACAGAGGTTTGCGCACTTTTCCCCACAAGACTCGATCGCCTCCGTTTGGTTTCTCGCACTACATGGTGTTTGAGAAACGGATGACCGAGACATAGTCTTTCAGAAGCGCTAGCACCTTACGATCGGGTAGACCGTACCACCTACATCCTCTACATCTGCTAGTCTACCACTGTAAGAGTTCGCATGACTTAGTCAACTATGCTAGAGCCCATAATAGCTTGTGGCTGCACACGGAAGTTTCTAGTATGAATAGTCTCATGATCCACCCAGATGTGTGTTTAAGTTGCCACCTTAGATAAATCATTAATTAACAAACTCACATCTGTCATGGATGTCACTCACCCAATCCACGTCTACTAGCATAGCATGGCATAATAAGCAAACGCGGAAGTAACTCCCAAAGGTTTGATAATAAACAGGTAATAGGTACTACCTCAACTACTTCCCATCCCACAATTTAATTAGAATCCTAATCATGCAATGTGTGAGGATTTGATCTAATGTAATAAAACTGGGTAGTAGAAAAGGTATGATCAAAGTGTTACTTGCCTTGCTGATGATCCGGGAAACCTAGCGATTCGAAGTAACAAGCGGCGCACTCCGGGTACTCTATCGCAAACAACAAACAAGCATACAATAAGAACTCATCTAATGCACAGGTAAAACTCTAATAAGAGATCTAACCAGAAGGTTCAACTTAAGAACTCCGGTTGGCAAAAAGAATCAAATCGAACGAAGCAACGAAAGTCAAACGGCGAAAGAAAACAACTTCGTTCTACTAATCTAGATCTAGGGAAAATTTTACAGTAGCAAAATCTTGTTTAAGTTGGTTAAACGGATAGAGGGTTTCGAGACGAAACTCCAAGCGCTTGAATCGCCTGATTCCGATAAACGAGCGAAAAGTTATACTAAAACGAAAATCGGATCAGGAATCGCGATCAGAAAAATCGCGGATTTAATCCGAGAAAAAGAAAAAAACGACGAACGCTCGCTAAATTAAATAAACCAGAAAACCGATCTATTTAAAAAAACCGAAACTAAAAAAAACCGAGGGAAAAACCGAAAGGTTTTTCGAAAAAAAAATAAAAAAAACTGGCGCGGATTTCGAGGCGGCGGCGGCGGCGGGAGCGGCTATGGTTTTCGGGGCTGGGCGCTGGCTCTCCCGGCTGGGCCTCTCCCCGGCTTTTAAAGCCTGCCCGGGCCGGTGTCCAGGTCGGACACGGCCCGTAGGTCGGCGCGCGTTTTTTTATATAATTATGCGCAGAAGAAAAAATAAAAAGAAATACTAAATGGACTCCAAAAATTCCGAAATAAATTTTCACGGGCTTTTAAAATCAAGACACACAAGGTGAACATTTATTTGGGACCTAAATGCAATTTTGAAAAACGCACATTTTTCCTAATTCAAATAAAACACCGAAAAACTCCGAAATAAAATCTTATTTGATTTTTTTATTAAATCCTCAATATTTCTTTATTTTGGGAAAGTCATTTTATTCCCTCTCTCATATTTTTGTAATAGAAATAATTGATGATAAAATAAATAAAATCCTGGCTGAAATTCATGCCGGACTCGGCGGTCATCACGCTGCAGCTCGGTCCCTTGTAAGCAAGGCCTTCCGTACAGGCTTTTATTGGCCGACGGCCCGAGCAGAAGCCCAGGACTTAGTCCAACGATGTTGGTTGCCAGCTTTTTGCAAACCAAAGCCATATGCCACCCACCGCCCTCCAAACTATCACCATCACTTGGCCCTTCGCGGTCTGGGGGCTTGACATGGTTGGACCCCTTAAAGGCGGAACCCACAAGAAAAAATACTTACTGGTCATGGTGGATAAGTTCACCAAATGGATAGAAGCCAAGCCTGTTAAGACGGCAGAATCCGGACCGGTCATAGACTTTATATCCGGGGTTGTACACCGTTATGACGTCCCCCACAACATCATCACTGATAACGGCACAAACTTTACGGCCGACGAGGTAAAACTCTGGTGCAAAAATATGGGCATCAAGCTTGATTATGCTTCCGTCTATCACCCACAAACTAACGGCCAGGTCGAACGCGCAAATGGTCTTATCATGAGCGGCATCAAACCCAGATTAGTGCGGTCCCTTAAGGAATCTAACACGCACTGGATAGAGGAGATCGACTCCGTACTCTGGGGGTTGCGGACCACGCCGAATCGCACCACCGGATACACACCATTCTTCATGGTGTACGGCGCAGAGGCAGTTTTGCCCTGCGACATAATACATGACTCACCTCGAGTGCGCATGTACGAAGAAAGAGAAGGCGAGCTCGATCGGCAGGACAGTTTGGACGCCTTGGAGGAAGAGCGTGACATGGCAAAAGCCCGTTCCTCATTCTATCAACAGCAGGCTCGAAGATACCAAAGCAGAGAAGTACGGGCCAAAAATTACAACGTTGGCGAATTAGTTCTACGTCTGCCGGACAAGAAAAAGGACAAACTCAAGCCCAAGTGGGAAGGTCCCTTCATAATTAACCAAGTCCTGACTGGTGGAGCGTACCGCCTGCGAGATGCATCGGATAACCGACTCGAGCCGAACCCATGGAACGCAGCCCGTCTTCGAAGATTCTATGCCTAGCGCCGGACTCTGTGTCCGTTTCCTTCATCTGTCCATTTTTTATATACTTTCTGTCTTACATTTCTCTCCTTGTCCTCTCTCTCTCCTATAGCCTTTAAAGGCTCATAAAGTGACGCGCTATCCGCGCTCATTAAACCTGGGGGCTTCTTTAAACAGAAGCTTATTTATACGGGCTTCATGCCCAACACATGCGTCACACTTCCGCATGTACCTTCTATTCGCCAGTATATGCATCGATATGACTTAAGTTTTGGCCAAGCCGGGTTGCCTGGCTCCTGTGCTTACCCCTACGTTCCCGATTGTTCGGCTAGGTGGTAAAGGGAGCACCTCTGTGATTGTTACTGCTGGGTCAGCCGGATGTGTACCTCAAACTGGGTGAAGCCGAAAGCTAGCGTTCTTAAGGGAATATTCGGTCGGTGAACTAAAGATGATCTTTTTTTATTTATCTATACGCCCCCAGATGTTTTTCCTGCGTCTCTTTTCGCAGAAGGACATGCACTTTAGGGCATGCCTCCTAGGGAAAGGAACCCCTAACGGAACTATTCTCCCTGGAAGATGTTTCTTACTAACCATGTAATATAACATAATTAGTTGGGCACTTGTCTGTTCAAGCACTAATGACCCCTACGCCTGGTCTCCATGCATACCCCGGTTCTTATATAACCGCGAGGGTATTCGGACACACTCCGGACCATCAGGTCCCGAGGTTGAAGCGAAAAGGTCGGCCATGACAAACGATCTACAATCCGGCTAGAAGGCATTACACATGTCAATTATAATTACATAGTCAATCTGACTGATTGTATTCCTCTTCAATACCATCTAACAGGCTGTCTAGTTTACAGTCCTGTTGGGAATACTTTGCGGCCAATTCTACCTGGCCGTATACTAAGCTCATAGGGATCTCCTTCCCATCGGGCCCCACGGGTCCGACCTCGGCCATGTGGTTTGGGTCAGCCTTCGTGTACCGCGTCTTCACCATGGCCGAGGCCTCCCTGGCGCCTTGACGGCAGGCCGACATCTTCCACAATCGGAAGCGCCGCCGCGCTCCCTTCAGCTTCTCTACAAGCTCTCCAAGGCCTTCGGGCATGGAGACGGATGGCCACAAGGCCTGGGCGACGCTTTGCATCACCTGCCAAACTCGCTCGTGCAGTTGTGAGAGCTCGGGAAGGTCACCCGTAGAACCAGGCATTTCCTTTGCAGGACGACCTGTTAGCATACCTACAGACATTACTCTGTTAGTCAACTTCCTCGCCGAACTCTTTTTTCAAAGTTTGTTTAAGCACTTACTGTATATGCCGCGTCGAAGCCGCTGATTCTCCTTCACGGAGTCCAACAGCTGAGCACGAACATCCTTCAGTTCAATGCCCAGCTTGGTGTTGGCATCTTGGAGATCGTTCTTCTCCCGCCTCACCTTTGTTAGCACGCTCTCACCAGCCTTCAGCTGGCGTCAGAGTTATTGCTCTTCCGGATTTAATCCGGCGCCATCTGCAATTTCATTTGTCAGATTTGCACCCACGCCGCACTTCACAAAATACTTATCTTTCGAAGCGTATATTACCAGAGGGGGTCTCCTTGGGCTCCCCTGCCGCGGCTAGTGCGGCCTCAAGTTGGGCTTTGCACTCTTCCAGCTCCTGGGACAGTAGGGTATTCTTTTCTGTAAGAACCTGCATAACAAATGATCCTTAAATCAGTTATTCTAACTGTTTCAAGTCTCAGGGGCTACTGGTATATATATAATTACCAAAATTTTCTTACCCGTATGTCTTTTACATACTGCTCCGTGGCTCTGGCTAGACCATTTTGAGCGGCACGGAGGAACGCATCTCCCGAATTGAAGGCATCCAATGCCTCTTGGGAGAAACAAGCGTCGCGAAGAACTGTCCGGCGACGCCTGTGGTTCATGGCACTCTCCACCTCGGAATTGGTGGCAGACAGCCTATACGCATCCTCTGTCGGAGGAGCGTCCGGTGCGCGCCTTGTGTTTGCCTCCGCTTTTGGACCAGGCTTTGGAGCCTGGCTAGTGGAGGCGCGATTGGCAACCCCTCCGGATATAGTCCGGCGAGGTCTCTTCGTCCTGAAGAGAGCACGAGCGTTAATATGCCTTGAAGGAATAACACCTGGGAATAAGATGGCGCGCTATACCTTTGCGTCGGCGTCTTAGTCCGGACCGCACTTCTTTTCAGCCCGTGGGGCCTTGCCTCCCCTCATTGGCTAGTCGCCACAGGCTCGGCCTCCCGTCTCAAGGACCTCCCCTGCAAAACACGGTTGTCATACGGCAATCGAAAACACGCGACGATAGATCCCTTTTCAAAGTGCTGGGACTTCGGTCTCAGTTACCTGTGAGGCTGGGAGTAGCCCTGGGTAATCGGCCGTAATGGCCACCAAGGCGTTGTCCTTGCTCAATTGATGAAACACCCCATCAATCAGCTCCATAGATAAGTACGGATCCTCTTGAGAGGCCGGGTCGAGGGACCGTCCCGGATCCTCGGGCTGTGGAGGAGGGCTGTTTATTTATTTAATAGCCTGGCGCAGTTCCTGCGTTGAAGTCGTCAGACTGAATATTTAACGATGGGAATATAAAACGGATGGGCAAGTAAAAGTGTCCACTTACCCAACTTGGGGGATTCTACATAGAAAATCCACCCTGTGGGTTGACGCGGAGAAATTCCTCCTCTTCTCCCTTGTACAAAGCGGACAAGGTCTTTATTAGAGCGGCAGCCGAATCCGGCCCCTTACGGCCGTAGCGGGTGGCATCGTCCTCCCCGTTGAAGTCCCACATGGGGCGGCCTCTATACTGAAGCGGCTGCACCCCTCGCATGATGCATGCGGCCATGACCCCGATCATGGTCAGTCTGGAATGAGCTAACAATCTTATCTGGCCCATCAGGTAAAGAACGCCCCTGTCACTTTCCCTCTGAGGGCTCCGTGGACGCCAGCTTAGGCGCTTCTTTAGGGGAGCACTGTCGAACTCAGGGAGGCCGATCCGGACAGGATCCGGCAGCGGGACGTCCTCTATATAAAACCATTTCGAAGGCCAGTCCTCGGACGCCTTCTTTGGGGTTCCGGATAGATATCCGGTCCCGGCGATGCGCCACACTTCGGCTCCGCCCACTTGATATATTGACCCCTTCTTAGAACGGGGCACGAGGCAGAATAGCCTTTTCCACAGCACGAAATGAGCCTCGCAGCCCAAAAACAGCTCGCAAAGGGCTACGAAGCCCGCGATATGCAATATGGAGGCAGGCATGAGGTTGTGCAGCTGGAGGCCATAGAACTCCAGGAGCCCTCGGAGAAACGGATGAATTGGAAATCCGAGCCCTCTTATTAAGTAAGGGACAAGGCATACCCGCTCTCCTTTGGAGGGATTGGGGGCGCTCTCCACTTGCTCTCCGCCATTATAGGTGGCAAGTCCGGCTCGAACCGGAACCATATAGGCCAGGGGGAGAAATCCCTTGGTCTGGAGCATTGCTAGCTCGTTGTGTGGGATGGAGCACCTCTTCCAATCTCCAGGTTGAGGGCTGGAAGGGCGAGAGGAGGAGCTGTGGCGGCCGGCCATGGTAGAATGGACCTCTGTCGGATGCGCTCTGTTGAATACTCGCGGAAGGGAGAAGGTGTGGTTTGGATCTAAATCCTCGTCCCCTTAAATAAGCGGCTCATTCACGCGACTAGGGGTGTAAATATAAAGAAAACAGCCTGACTTTTCGTATTCGTTTGACACGTGGAAGACGGCCATTATTGGGCGTAGAAGCCAAGGAGCACTACATCTACAAGAAATCGGACACTATTCAACAGGTACACGGAATTTGGAGGAGAACCCGCCTTGCAATGCCGAAGACAATTTGCGCGCCGGACTCGTCGTCATTGAAGCCTGGTTCAGGGGCTACTGAGGGAGTCCTGGATTAGGGGGTGTCCGGATAGCCGGACTATACCTTCGGCCGGACTCTTGGACTATGAAGATAGAAGATTGAAGACTTCGTCCCATGTCCGGAAGGGACTTTTCTTGGCGTGGAAGGCAAGCTTGGCGATACGGATATGTAGATCTCCTACCATTGTAACCGACTCTGTGTAACCCTAGCCCTCTCCGATGTCTATATAAACCGGAGGGTTTTAGTCCGTAGGACGAACAACAATCATACCATAGGCTAGCTTCTAGGGTTTAGCCTCTCTGATCTCGTGGTAGATCTACTCTTGTACTACCCATATCATCAATATTAATCAAGCAGGACGTAGGGTTTTACCTCCATCAAGAGGGCCCGAACCTGGGTAAAACATCGTGTCCCCTGCCTCCTGTTACCATCCGCCTAGACGCACAGTTCGGGACCCCCTACCCGAGATCCGCGGGTTTTGACACCGACACCAAGGCCGGCATCAATGGAAGATCCGTCAAGGTCATCATCGATGGAGGGAGTTGTCATAACCTCGCAAGTGAAGAACTTTGCTCCAAGCTCCAATTGCCCAAGACGAAGCACCCACATCCCTACAAAGTTCAATGGCTTAGCGACTTTGACACTATCCAAGTCGAGCATCGAGTACAAGTCTCCTTCAAAATTGGTGCCTATGAAGACACTTTGGAGTGTGATGTTGTTCCAATGACCGTTTGCCACCTTCTTCTTGGACGCCCTTGGCAATTTGATAGAGGTGTCACCCACAATGATTGAACGAATCACTACATCTTCAAGATGAAAGGAAAGGAGTACGTACTTCGCCCCATGTCTCCAAGCCAAGTGATGGACGACAAGCAAGACACCCATCGTGGAGAGAATAGTGAGAGAGCGAGCCACCAAAAATAGAGTGAGCGCCACAAGCCCAAAACGAGTGCCTCCACGATGAGCGACAAGAAGAACTTAGTCCTATTTGCCACCAAAAGTGAGATAAGAGGAGTATGTGAGAACCCATCTAGTATCCTACACTATGTCCTCTTGTGCAAGGACAATGCAACACAAGCTAACACCTCTCACGCTCTACCTTTAGTGTTGTCTTCTCTTTTGCGGGAATTTCAAGATGTTTTCCCCGACAAGCTACCTCCGGGACTACCTCCACTACGAGGCATCGAGCACCGCATCGACCTCATCCCCGAAGCACCTCTTCCGATCAAAGCTCCCTACCGCATAAACCCCGAAGAAACCAAAGAAATACAAAGGCAAGTAAAGCATCTCATAGACCATGGACATGTGCGTGAAAGTTTGAGCCCTTGTGCCGTCCCGGTCATTCTTGTGCCAAAACGAGACGGTAGCTTTCGCATGTGCTCCGATTGTAGACCTATCAATGCTATCACCGTTCGCTATAGGTATCCCATTCCATGACTTGATGATATGCTTGATGAACTTAGTGGTGCCACTATATTCTCCAAGATTGATCTTAAAAGTGGTTACTATCAAATCCGCATACAAGAGGGTGATGAATGGAAAACCGCTTTCAAAACCAAGTTTGGGTTATATGAGTGGTTAGTCATGCCTATGGGTCTATCAGAAGCACCGGGTACTTTTATGTGTCTTATGAATCATGTCTTTCGCCCTTACATTGGTGTGTTTGTTGTGGTCTACTTCAATGATATCCTTGTTTATAGCAAATCTCTTCAAGATCATGTCACCCATGTTCGAACCGTTTTGCAAACTCTTTGAAACGAGCATCTTTTTGCTAACATGGGAAAGTGCCTTTTCGGCGTTGATAAGCTCGTTTTCTTGGGTTTTGTTGTATCTTCTAAGGGTGTTCATGTAGATGAGTCCAAGATAAATGCTATTAAGACTTGGCCCCAACCAACCAACTTGCAACAAGTGCGTAGCTTTCTTGGCCTTGCGGGTTTCTATCGTCGCTTTGTGAAAGATTTTAGCACCATTGCTTCGCCTTTGCATGCTTTGAGTAAGAAAAACGTGCCTTTTGTTTGGGGACCATCCCAAGATACCGCTTTCAATGAGCTTAAGAATTTGCTTACTCATGCTCCCATGCTTGCTTTACCAAATTTTGACAAACCCTTTGAGATTCATTGCGATGCTAGTGGTAATGGCATAGGAGGTGTGTTAACGCAAGAGAAGCGCCCCATAGCTTACTTTAGTGAGAAACTTTCTGGAGAGCAACTCAATTACCCCATCTATGACAAAGAGCTATATGCTTTAGTGCGAGTTTTGCATGAATGAGAACACTATCTTCGCCCTCATGAATTCATCATTCATACCGATCATGAAACACTCAAGTACCTTAAGGGTCAAACCAAGTTGAACAAGCGTCATGCTAAATGGAGTGAATTCATTGAGTCTTTTCCTTATGTCATCAAGTACGTCAAAGGTAAGGAAAATGTTGTGGCGGATGCCCTTTCCCGCATATGCATGCTTGTCACTCAACTTGAATTGGATGGCTTTGAGCACATAAAAGACTTGTATGAGCATGATCCTACTTTTGCTATTCCTTATGCCAAATGTTTGACGCATACATCTTGGGAACGCTATTACATCAAAGATGGATATCTTATGAGAGCTAACAAGCTTTGCATCCCTGAGTCTTCTCTTCATTTGTTGCTTTTGTGGGAATCTCATGGAGGAGGACTAATGGGACATTTAGGACACGACAAGACTTTCGCTACGCTCTCCAAGAACTACTATTGGCCCAAGATGTTTCGCGGCGTCAGCCGCTTCACCAACTGATGCTCTACATGTCGCAAAGCTAAGTCTAAAGCTCAATCCCATGGCCTTTACATGCCTCTCCCAATTCCATATCAACCATGGGAAGACATTAGCATGGATTTTGTACTTGGATTGCCTAGAACTAGAAATGGTAAGGATTCGGTAATGGTCGTTGTGGACCGATTCTCTAAGATGGCACATTTCATTCCTTGCAACAAGATAGACGATGCTTCACATGTTGCCAATCTCTTTTGTAGGGAAATATTACGTCTACATGGAGTGCCAAAGACGATCGTCTCGGACCGCGACGTCAAGTTCCTTAGCTACTTTTGGAAGACCCTATGCGCCAAGCTCGGAATCAAGATACTCTTCTCCACGGCGTATCATCCACAAACCGACGGCTAAACGGAGGTGACCAACCGCACACTCTCCGCTCTACTTCGAGTACTCATCAAGAAGAACATCAAGGAGTGGGAGGAGTGTCTACCTATCGCCGAGTTCGCCTACAACCGCGCAAGACACTCAACAACTGACAAGTCCCCCTTCGAGGTCGTCTACGGATTCAACCCATTGTCCCATTGGACATTCTTCGTCTACCACTACAAGAGCGCATCAATATGGACGCAAGTGCACGTGTGACCCATCTTAAGAAGGTGCATGAAGACACAAGGCACACAATCGAGCGCCAAGTACAATGACTTGCGACCAAGCTCAACATCAACAAGCAACCCATGGTATTAAACATTGGTGATCTTGTGTAGCTACACCTTAGCAAAGACCGATTCCCCAACGAAGGCAAGTCCAAGCTTCTACCTCGAGCAGATGGACCCTTCAAGGTGTTTGCACGCTACAACAACAATGCTTACAAGATCGACCTCCCGCGCGACAAGTACAACATGAGCGACATCTTCAATGTCAAGGATCTCTTTCCCTACCATGGTGATGAAGATTTTGATACGAGGTCGGATCTTCCACAAGGGAGGGGAGATGATGCGGAGCATCCCAAGGTCATCCCCATGGACCTACCTATGTCCCCTATGACACCACTTGGACCAATGACAAGAGCCTGAGTGAAGGCTATCGAAGATAAGGTGAACTCACTCCTCTCCGAACTACCACTTTCCATGCATGAGAATTGGCTACTACCTCAAGTGGAAACCCTATGTGTGATCAGGTGCTTGGAGGAAGGCCATGGACCAACTACACTCAACAGACAAGACGGTGAGGGCGCCAAGTTCATGGGACAAGAAGAAGAACTGCTCGAAGTCCCCAGGCTCCGGACGACCGACGAACCCCGGACGTCCGGCAACCTCCAGGCTCCGGACGTCTGGCCCTCTCCGGACGACCGACACTTCCACACCCGAGCCAAAACTACAGACTTCCGACGCCCCACGGACGACCGACGCCCTGGACGTCCGACCCCGCCCGGACGTCTGACCGAAGACCACCCGAGCCGAATCTACGGACGTCCGACATGCACCGGACGTTCGGACCCTCGCGAGCCTCCGGAGGACCGGTGACTCCCGGACGTCCGGCGCCTGTGTGCTGCCATGAGTTGGGCCGCAGCCCATGTACCCCCCACTTCACCCCCTTTTGCTCTACGACTATAAATAGACCTCCTATTCCTTCTAGCTAGGGTTAGCATTGGTTTAGCTCATATTAGAGATAGAGCATTGCTCATCGACATCGGATCTACTCCACGAGAGAGACTGCGGGCCCTCTTCGAAGAAGATCCCTTTGGATTCAAGACCTCCTTGCGAAGAAGAACATCAAGACCTCATCACGGAGAAGACCGACCACCTTTGTATCGTCCCTAGTTGATCGTGGATCGTGTGACCTTTTATGTACTCGAGGATCTAGCACATGTGTGACTATTTCTTATTGGTTTAGTGTTTCTCTCATGTTTTCCCTCGTGTTCTTCGTGTTCTTCGCGGGATCCGCTCCTTTTTTGAAAGATCGGGCCACTAGGGTTCTACCCTACATCACTTATTCATGATATAGATTTATTGTTCATGCTAGAATTGTATTGATTGGAAACTTAGATACATGTGTGGATACATAAACAAATATCGTGTCCCTAGTGAGCCTCTACTATACTAGCTCGTTGATCAAAGATGGTTAAGGTTTCCTAACCATAGACATGTTGTCACTTGAGAACGAGATCACATCATTTGGAGAATGATGTGATGGAAAAGACCCATCCATTAGCTTAGCATATGATCATTCAGTTTATTGCTATTGCTTTCTTAATGTCAAATACATATTCCTTCGACTATGAGATCATGCAACTCCCAGATACCGGAGGAATACCTTGTGTGCTATCAAACATCACAACATAACTGGGTGATCATAAAGATGCTCCACAGGTATCTCCGAAGGTGTCTGTTGAGTTGGCATGGATCGAGATTAGGATTTGTCACTCCAAGTATCGGAGAGGTATCTTTGGGCCCTCTTGGTAATACACATCACAAGAAGCTTGCAATCAAAGTGACTAAGGAGTTAGTTATGAGATGATGTATTACGAAACGAGTAAAGAGACTTGTCTGTAACGATATTGAACTAGGTATGAAGATACCGACGATCGAATCTCGGGCAAGTAACATACTGACAGACAAAGGGAATTACGTATGTTGTCATAACGGTTCGACCGATAAAGATCTTTGTATAATATGTAGGAATAAATATGGGCATCCAGGTTTCGCTATTGGTTATTGACCGAAGAGGTGTCTCGGTCATATCTACATAGTTCTCGAACTCATAGGGTCCGCACGCTTAACATTCGCTGATGATATATAGTGTTATATGAGTTATATGATCTGGTGACCGAATGTTGTTCGGAGTCCCGGCTAAGATCACGGACATGACGAGGAGCTCCGTAATGGTCCGGAGGTAAAGATTGATATATAGGACGATACTATTTGGACACCGGAAGAGTTTCAGAGTGCACCGGGTAGTCATTGGATCGTCGGAAGGGGTTCCGGACACCCCGGGGAGGTATATGGGCCTAATGGGCCAAGGGGAGGGACACACCAGCCCACAAGGGGGCTAGCACGCCCCTATCCCTAGTCGCCGGCCCTAGGGGAGGAAAGAGGGAGCGTTGGCCCCTCCTGCCTTTCCCTCCTCGCGAGAGAAAGGAAAGGGGGGCACCACCTCCCTCTACCTTCCTCCCGCATACTAACAAGGAAGGGGCGGCTTGGGGCAGGAGCCCAAGTGGGATTCTGCCTGACTTGGGGCACCTCCTGCTGCCTCCCCTCTCCCCCACCTATATATATGTGGGAGGGGGAGCCACACATAACCACGACAATCTCTTAGCCGTGTGCGGCGCCCCTCTCCACAGTTTCGTCCCTCGGACATGTTTTCGGAGTGCTTAGGCGAAGCCCTGCAGAGATAGCATCACCACCACCGTCACCATGTCGTCGTGCTACTAGAACTCATCTACTACTTCACCCATCTTGCTAGATCAAGAAGGCGAGGACGCCACTGAGCTGAACGTTTGCTGAACGTGGAGGTGTTGTACATTCGGTACTTGATCGGTTGGATCGCGAAGAAGTTCGACTACATCGACCACATTAATAAACGCTTCCACTTACAGTCTACGAGGGTACGTAGACAAACTCTCCCCTCTCGTAGCTATGCATCTCCATGGATAGATCTTGCGTGTGCGTAGTTCTTTTTTGTTTTCCATGCTACGTTTCCCAACAGTGGTATCAGAGCCAGATATATGTGTCGATGATATGCATGAGTAGAACACAAAGAAGTTATGGGTGGTGACGGTCATACTGCTTACCATCAACTTCTTATTTTGATTCGGCGATGTTGTGGGATGAAGCGGCCCGGACCAACCTTACATGTCCACGCACATGAGACCGGTTCCACCGACTGACATGCAACTTGTTTTGCATAAAGGTGGCTGGCGGGTGTCTGTATCTCCTACTTTAGTTGAATCGAATTTGACTACGGCCAGTCATTGAAGAAGGTTAAAGCAACAAACTTGATAATCATCATTGTGGTTTTTGCGTAGTTAAGAACGGTTCTTGCTAGAAGCCCGTAGTAGCCACGTAAAACTTGCAACAACAAAGTAGAGGATGTCTAACTTATTTTTGCAGGGCATGTTGTGATGTGACATGGTCAAGACGGGATGTGATATACTTTATTGTATGAGATGATCATGTTTTGTAATATCAACAACCTGCAAGAGCCTTAGGGTTGTCTCTTAATTATTGTATGAAATGCAAGCGCCATGTAATTGCTTTACTTTATCGCTATGCGTTAGCAATATATGTAGAAGAAATAATTGGCGAGACGACCCCGACGCAACGATGGAGATCAAGGTGTCGAGCCGGTGACGATGGAGATCATGACGATGCTTTGGAGACGGAGATCAAAAGCACAAGATGATGATGGCCATATCATGTCACATATTTTGATTTGCATGTGATGTTTATCCTTTATGCATCTTATTTTGCTTAAAACGGCAGCAACATTATAAGATGATCCCTTCACTAATTTCAAGATAAAAGGGTTCTCCCTGAGTATGCACCATGGCCAAAGTTCGTCGTTTCAAAGCACCTCGTGATGATCGGGTGTGATAGACTCTACGTTCACATACAATGGGTGTAAGACAGTTTTGCACATGCAGAATACTTGGGTTAAACTTGGCGAGCCTAGCATGTACATACATGGTCTCAGAACACTAGAGACCAAAAGGTCGAACATGAGTCATATAGTAGATATGATCAACATAGAGATGTTCACCATTGATGACTACCCCATCTCACGTGATGATCGGACATGGGTTAGTTGATTTGGATCATGTATCACTTAGATAACTTGAGGGATGTTTATTTAAGTGGGAGTTCATTAGTAATTTGATTAATTGAACTTAATTTATCATGAACTTAGTCTTAATAGTTTTGCATATCTATGTTGTAGATCAATGGCCCGTGCTACCATTCCCCTGAATTTTAATGCGTTCCTAGAGAAAGCTAAGTTAAAGATGATGGTAATGTGTAACACCCCGAGAATCATGCTATAGTGATCTCCCCTTTAATGATGCCATGTCGTCATGTTTTTCAAACTAAATTGCCACTTGATGAAAATCAAAGCCAAATTCCATTTGAAATACAAGTCAAATATTTTCTTCTTCTGTCATGCAAACAAAAATGTTCGTGATGTTGCAAATAATCCCCAAGTATTTTTCTTGGAGAAATCAACTCTGGTTGGATCACTAAGATGCCCCTAGAAATATTATAAGTGGTCGAACAACAAATACATTGACCTTTTCAAAATAAACAATTATTTATTTAACTCCTTTTGCCCCCAAACTTTTTGTCCTAGCTCAAAATTATTCTCTGGTAATTGTGTGACAAATTCCATGTGCAACAAAAAAATGGTTTGAAAGCTTATTCAAATACAAAACAGTAGCTATCCTTTTTTTTACAGAAATGTAAAACTGAAATTGCTCTATGCACTTTTGGCCCACTATGAAGAAGAAAGTAGAAGCCCAGCCCAACCTCCCAAGCGTCTCATTCCTTACGCTACAGTGGAGGCAGGGGGTGGCCGTGGCGGCCATCCCATGGCAGGGCCACGTGCCGACCATCGCCGACCTCCCCGGTGCCCTACAAAACGCCGCCGCACGCCCCCTTGACCGAACCCTAATCCCCTCTTTCTTCCTCCATCTCTTTTATCTCGATCTGAAGCGCGCCCGAGCGCCTCCGTCCCCATGTCGTCGTCGATGTCGCGGCCACCGGCCTCCCCTTGTCGCGCCAAGAGGTCCAGGAGAACCGTCGCGGTACTTCGTTTACCCCGAGCACTGAATCGAGCAAGGACGGCCCGTACACTCGCCATCGGCCTCGTCTTCAACGCGTACATCGCCGGCGTCCGGCGTCGATTGTCGCCGCTCCGGTCCACCTCCGGCCTCCCCGACCTCGCCTTCGTGCTCACCGTGAGCTCCTCCCTTGATTCCCCTGTTTTGCCCCGTTGATCCGTTGTCGTATGTTGCCTGCACTCGCAGAGGCCGCCATGGCCGAAGCATCGCGTCCGCGCACGCGCTCGCATGCCTTGTCGCCTGTGTACGCCCGTGCCCGCCGCCGCATGCCTGCTGCAGCTTGCGCCCTCATTCGCCCCTAGATGTGTCCGTCCGCGCATGCGTGCACCCGCCGCACCCTGGCCGAGCGCCCATGCCGCTCGCGGCTCCCGCGCTCACCCTGCTACTTCTTGCTGCCGCTGCGCTGCTATTGCTGCTCGGCTACTGCCGCTACTACTTTCTGTCGTGCTGCGCTGCTCCCACTAACTGCTGCTGCTTTGCGCTGCTGCTAGGTACTGCTACCGCCGGTTGCTGCTACTACAGGCCATGGCCGCTGCCATGGCCGAGTGTGTTGTGTGGTGTGCGTGCGTGTATTCTGGGTATGAGGCCGGCCCTATCCAGATTAGTTGGTACTAATTAGATTAGTTTAGGGCTGCTACTTTTTATGTTAAATAGCCTAATGTGTTTATGACAGGTGGTCCCTCACACTAAATAACCCTTTAGTTAAAATAGTAGTCAATGACAAGTAGGCCCGATGGCCACTATTCACACTTTGACCAGGTCAAACATTAACTGTGGACTTGTTGACTGTGTATGCTGACTCAGCCATTGGACCCCACCTGTCATTCTAATAGGCTAGCTGCGTGTGTCTGTAAAAATTAATACACTATTTAAATTCGAATTTAGATATATTCCAGAAATCTAGAAAATGTTTTAAAACTTTGAAAATTCTTAGAAAATAAACCGTAGCTCGGATGGAAAAACTTTATACATGAAAGTTGCTCAGAACGACGAGATGAATCCGAACACGCGGTCCATTTACCTATCAGATGCCTCTAACTATCTGAACATGGAACATTTCCCCCTCCGGTCATCTGTCTGACAGGTCCGAAATCGGGAATACCTTCCCGGTTGATTTCCCCCTTCACCTGTTTCGTGCAGCACTACGTTAGAACACTCCTAGCGCTGCATGTTGCCATGTTATGCCTTGTGATGCATTGTTTGCTCTGTATTTACTATTTCTTCCCCCTCTTCTCTCCGGTAGACCCCAAGACCGATGCTGCCCTGTGATCGACTACGTCGACAACATTTCTTCCTTTTTAGCAGAGCTTCCAGGCAAGCAAACCCTCCTTGAGCATTCCGATATCGCCCATTTCTTTCCCTCTCATGCTTGCATTAGAATTGCTACTACTTTCTGTATGATCCTACTCTGATGCATAGCCTGTTGTTGTTACCTGCTTTCATACCTTATCTGCTTATCCTAAACTGCTTAGTATAGGTTGTTAGTGATCCATAAGTGACCCCCACCTTGTCCCAGTTGCCCTGCTTTATGTTCGATGACTCAATCAACGTGATCGACGTCCAGGCCTCGACACCGCACATCACACCCCCTTAGTTGTACGACTCTGCGGAGTTATCATCGAGTGCCGAGGGTGGAACCTCTTACATCACTCCTGATGAGACCTCTGTAGTGTAGCTAATCGGTCGTGGTCATCGAGGGTGATTTCCTCCTTAACCACTTCCGATACGGCTCTATCGTGCAACCCCTCAAGTGTGAACCTCGAGGGTGGATCCTATTACGTTCATCTTGATGATTACATCGAGTGGAATTTACCGAGGGTGATTCCTCGGGGTTTCCCCTTGATGTTTGCACACACGGATACTTGGACTTTACAGATGTTACTTGGATAGGTGTGTCGACCCTGAGGGGTACCCGTGAGTGATGTGGAGTCGGGTGGACCCGGAAGGTGCCTGCGAGATACTTACGAGGCGTGGCCGGGCATTCTTAGCCCTTGCCGCAAATACTCGAGACAGGGCGACGGGGTCACATTGATCGTGAGTCTCTGCTCGTTACCGCGTGCTCCTAATCCACTACGGTTTGGATATTTGATTCGAGGGGCCTCTGGCCAGATAGCACTAACCATCACGTGGGCATTGTATGGGCGTTCCGCGTCGTATACATCAACCGAAGCTTAATAGACGTCAGCGACTAAGCGACGCGTGCCGGGTTGGACTGCGTAAGCTCCTGCCTTGTTGAAGGAGATAGCTAGGTCTGCTCACCGGCCACCCACGCAACGTGCAGCAGTTTCCGGGGAGATGGCCCATGACCCCTGGGGGCATAGGTTTAGTCCGGCGTGCTGACCTCTCTATTAAGCTTAGGTCGGGTTGCGGCGTATTGTTTGGCCAAGGCCGGGCATGACCCAGGAAAGTGTGTCCGACCGAAGTTAATCGAGCATGGTGGGTAAGTTGGTGCATCCCTGCAGGGAAGAAAACATCTATTGATAGCCTGTCCTACGATAACAGACACTTGGAGTTGTACCCCGATCGATACAACTAGAACTGGATACTTGAGATGAGACATGGATAGGAGAATTGGATTATGATTGGAACTGGATAGTATGGCTCTGGGATTGCTTTCTCGCAGGGAGTCGAGAAAGGATCTCTGGCCGAGGTTGATAACACTTCTACTACTTTACTTTATGCTACTCTACTCCCTCCAGTTGCTGCAAGATGGTGGTTTCCAGAAGATGCTAGTCTTCGATAGGCTAGGCCTTCCCCTTCTCTTCTGGCATTCTGCAGTTTAGTCCACATATACTACCCTTTTCATTGACACCGATGCATATGTAGTGTAGATCCTTGCTTGCGAGTACTTTGGATGAGTACTCACGGTTGCTTTGCTCCCCCTTTTCCATTCTTCTCGGATGTCGCAACCAGAAGGTGGAGGCCAGGATCCAAACGCCACCTTCGACGACAACTGCTACTACACTGAGGGTGCCTACTACTACGTGGAGGCCGCCGACGACCAGGAGTAGTTAGGAGGCTCCCAGGCAGGAGGCCTTGCCTTTTCGATCGTTGTTACTTTTGTGCTAGCACTTCTTAAGGCAAACTTGTCTAACTCATGTCTGTACTCAGATATTGTTGCTTCCGCTGACTCTTGTGTTTTCGAGCTTATGTATTCGAGCCCTCGAGGCCCATGGCTTGTAATATAAAGCTTGTATTATTTTAATTTGTGTCTAGAGTTGTGTTGTGATATCTTCCCGTGAGTCCTTGATCTTGATCGTACACATTTGTGTGTATGATTAGTGTACAATTGAGTCGAGGGCGTCACAAGTTGGTATCAGAGCCGACTGCCTGTAGGTAGCCCCCTTTCCAACTCCTTGGCCGAAGTTGAGTCTAGTCTTTGAAAACTATTTTACTAACATTGCTGTGTGGCTTACGGGCCCACATCACAATTGGGTGGTATTAGAATCTTTTATTCCTCGTCTATACTCTGGGACTCTGATCTCTCATCTATTCAGGTTAAACATTTGACTAACTCTGACATTAGGTTCTCGTACCTACTTTCTCCCGGAGAGCCCCTTCAGTCCAGATGATCGCTTGCTGCACCAGAAGATTTCGAAGATTCTCTTCGATGTTTCCCCGAAACCCTTGTGCCTTCGCCGTTGCAATTCCATATCACCGATAAATCCCTAAGGATAGCCACATATCCCTAAGGATAGCTGCATGCATTTGTCGTCCATACCTTCATTTCCAATTGTTCTTGTCATTACAGGATACCCTGAAATACTTTGGATATTTCGAGAATCCTTTGTGCATGCTGCCTTGCAGCTCCTTTTCCGCATGAATACATGTATGAATAATTCCTCACACTTACCGAGGATCCATTCATCCCTAGTTGTTCATGTTTTTCACAAAATTCGTTGGAGTACTATTCGTTCTTCCGATAATCCTCAGTAGCCTATTGCTCCTGTTCTTCCTTATCGTCTTGCATTATGGTTAATTCCATATGTCTAACAATATTCATTAAACTCCTTTGAGATTGTCATTCTTGTCCTATTGATTCTACATGTATGTGAATGCACACATTCATTAGTTATTCCATGGTAATTATTTATCCTTCTGGCTCAGACTCCACGCCAGACATGAGCTGGTTCTCGGCCAAACAAACTTTGAATGATTGTCGATCTATGCCTTTTCAACTTGCTTATCTTTTGATTAGAGCATCTGCTTCTGATCCCCCGGATTGGAAATCATAATTCCTTTGCATTTAAGCTTTGGAACTATCAGATATTTCCAAAATCCGACACCTCTACATTATTTCTTCTTCTGATTGAATATCGATACACACATCAGCTCTGTTGTGGATCATCGGATCCATTATTGGATTATCATCCGACAATGTCCTTCATATTCACAGAACCTCGTGAAGTCCTATCCCAGATACATAATGCCTTTGGTAAATTGTATCCTCTCCTTTTGTCAACCATGCTCTACTTTTGAGCTTGTGTTGTTTACTTCTGAAGTTTGTGGAATAGGTTCCTAAGATGCCCCTATGGGTTGAACCTATGCCTCCCCTAATCCGTTTGAATCTGAGAGTTTTAACGAGTCTTACTCTTCTGGTGTTTTGCTAAATAACTTTTCAACACTACAACTTCATCGAAAGAGAGAAGTAAATGAAATGATATGCATCAAAGAAGTGGGAGTTAACCTTGAACTTTGTGTTCATGCCTGTGGACACGATGTAGATCTTATCATGGAAGCTTCTCTTAAAATTAATTATCCCCTTGGTATAAGATCATCTTATATCTAGGATTTGATCCTTTGCAACCATGGTTCTGACCATAATTGTTCCCCTTTGATTCCATTTCTTGGACAAGTTAAAGCACTTGTCTTCTGTAGATAAATGCATCTTCGCAACCTCTATTTTGATCTTCCATCGAGTATTACCCTCCGGTATCTTGAGAATAACAAAGAACCGTGTTGCTTCCTACGAGTCTTCATCTGGTATTGCTTCTCATTGATTTCAGTTTTCCCTGAGTTTTGAGTTGTTAGTTACTCGAGAATGCCGATAAGTGAATTGATTCCACACTCCGATTCTATAACTCTTAAGTAATTTTTGTTGCTTATGAGTATAATAATCCTTCAAGTCATTCCTAGCCTGATCGGCTATATCATTATCATGCTAAATTCTAACTGTGCTACCTGGTCCTTTCCCAGAGCACAATTTTCGATGATGAGCTAAGCTACGTCGATCTTCCTCATCATATCATTTCACCTTGAACAGCAAGCTTGATTTCGAGTTTGTGTCGTACCCGTGGCTAAAATAACCTTACGCTTCATCATTTCTTTTGCTTGATGTCGTCGTTGATCGATTACATCTTCATGAAACCCCTCGACAAATGTGTCATGATCATCATCATCATTCCAAACTTTTCCAGGATATCAACCGAATTCATGATGAGAAATACCATCCTTGCCCCACTCGATGAATTGTTGCTGAGCCCGTGGGCCCCATCCTCATCTTTTCCTTGCTAAAATTGTACACTTATTTTATAAGTTGTTTCCAATGGGTCCTTGTGTATCCAAAGTCTGACCTTTCTCTGATGACCATGTCAATGCTATCCCGAAGGATGTCTGTGGTACTCCGAACATCAACAAGAACATTGGAAGCACAATGCTAAACCTTCTTAATCAATTATCCAAACACCGTTGTATGGGTAAACCTCATAAATTCCTTGCCCCTTTGTCTAACTGGTTTCATACTTGGAGCCTTATCATGTATATCATGCTATGCCTTTCCTTGGGAAAGATATACTCTTGATACCCAGGTATAAACACATTTTCCTTGCCATTGGTCTGTTTAATCTGATAATCACATTTTTCTTTCCATTGTTTTGTTTAACCTTTCTGGTAATCAAACTTGTCTGGGCAGAGATAATTCCATGCTTATGTAAACACCTCGGTGTACAAGCTCTGTCAGTAAGACCTTTTTACTATTGTTGATGACATTCTGGTAACCACCGATGGACGAGAACTTTGCCTATTGGTCCGCCTCGTTTCAACGAGCAGGAAAATGGTTCTCTTCGTCCCACGCCCTTGGTACCAAACTTTGTTGCCAACATAATTGATAGGCTATCCTCTGACCTGCCTTGCTATCATGACCATTCAAGATGTTAGCGCCTTCCTGCTTTTAATCCACATGGTGGGCCCATAACCCACAGTTCCACAGGATCAAAACCTACCTCTCCTGTACACCCTTGTTTCTAAGATTATTTCTCACGCTTGGCTTCATATGAAAATCCCGAGCCGCCTTCCGAGAGGCGATCTATTATGGTATCAGACACAATACTTATTACCATTGCTCTGAACCCCTTTCACCCCTTGTTTCAGGCAACAAACAATTGCCTACCCGGTTGGAGCTTCTTATTGCACCTCACCTTGCTCTCGATGACTTTCTTGAATTTCAACTCAAGAGATGCCTCTATGCCACGTTCACTGCGATAGTCCCCATGTACCTATCTTGTGTTGAGCTCCGTCATTCCCGAGTCTTTCCCTCTTACTCCACCCCTTAAATCTCGGGACGAGATTTCTTGTAGTGGAGGAGATTTGTAACACCCCGAGAATCATGCTATAGTGATCTCCCCTTTAATGATGCCATGTCGTCATGTTTTTCAAACTAAATTGCCACTTGATGAAAATCAAAGCCAAATTCCATTTGAAATACAAGTTAAATATTTTCTTCTTCTGTCATGCAAACAAAAATGTTCGTGATGTTGCAAATAATCCCCAAGTATTTTTCTTGGAGAAATCAACTCTGGTTGGATCACTAAGATGCCCCTAGAAATATTATAAGTGGTCGAATAGCAAATACATTGACCTTTTCAAAATAAACAATTATTTATTGAACTCCTTTTGCCCCCAAACTTTTTGTCCTAGCTCAAAATTATTCTCTGGTAATTGTGTGACAAATTCCATGTGCAACAAAAAAATGGTTTGAAAGCTTATTCAAATAGAAAACAGTAGCTATCCTTTTTTTACAGAAATGTAAAACTGAAATTGCTCTATGCACTTTTGGCCCACTATGAAGAAGAAAGTAGAAGCCCAGCCCAACCTCCCAAGCGTCTCCTTCCTTACTCTACAGTGGAGGCAGGGGGTGGCCGTGGCGGCCATCCCATGGCCAGGGCCACGTGCCGACCATCGCCGACCTCCCCGGTGCCCTACAAAACGCCGCCGCACGCCTCCTTGACCGAACCCTAATCCCCTCTTTCTTTCTCCATCTCTTTTATCTCGATCTGAAGCACGCCCGAGCGCCTCCGTCCCCATGTCGTCGTCGATGTCGCGGCCACCGGCCTCCCCTCGTCGCGCCAAGTGGTCCAGGAGAATCGTCGCGGTCTACTTCGTCTACCCCGAGCACTGAATCGAGCAAGACGGCCCGTACACTCGCCATCGACCTCGTCTTCAATGCGTACATCGCCGGTGTCCGGCATCGATTGCTGCCACTCCGGTCCACCTCCGGCCTCCCCGACCTCGCCTTCATGCTCACTCTGAGCTCCTCCCTCGATTCCCTAGTTTTGCCACGTTGATCCATCGCCGTATGTTGCCTGCACTCGCAGAGGCCGCAATGGCCGAAGCATCGCGTCCGCGCACGCACCCGCATGCCCTTGTTGAAGGAAATATGCCCTATAGGCAATAATAAAGTTATTATTTATTTCCTTATATCATGATAAATGTTTATTATTCATGCTAGAATTGTATTAACCGGAAACATAATACATGTGTGAATACATAGACAAACAGAGTGTCACTAGTATGCCTCTACTTGACTAGCTCGTCGATCAAAGATGGTTATGTTTCCTAACCATAGACATGAGTTGTCATTTGATTAACGGGATCACATCATTAGGAGAATGATGTGATTGACTTGACCCATTCTGTTAGCATAGCACTTGATCGTTTAGTTTGTTGCTATTGCTTTCTTCATGACTTATACATGTTCCTATGACTATGAGATTATGCAACTCCCGTTTACCGGAGGAACACTTTGTGTGCTACCAAACATCACAACGTAACTGGGTGATTATAAAGGTGCTCTACAGGTGTCTCCGAAGGTACTTGTTGGGTTGGCGTATTTCGAGATTAGGATTTGTCACTCCGATTGTCGGAGAGGTATCTCTGGGCCCTCTCGGTAATGCACATCACTTAAGCCCTGCAAGCATTGCAACTAATGAGTTAGTTGCATGATGATGTAATACAGAACGAGTAAAGAGACTTGCCGGTAACGAGATTGAACTAGGTATTGAGATACCGACGATCGAATCTTGGGCAAGTAACATACCGATGACAAAGGGAACAACGTATGTTGTTATGCGGTCTGACCGATAAAGATCTTCGTAGAATATGTGGGAGCCAATATGAGCATCCAGGTTCCGCTATTGGTTATTGATCGGAGACGTGTCTCGATCATGTCTACATTGTTCTCGAACCCGTAGGGTCCGCACGCTTAAGGTTTCGATGACAGTTATATTATGAGTTTATGAGTTTTGATGTACCGAAGGAGTTCGGAGTCCCGGATGAGATCGGGTACATGACGAGGAGTCTCGAAATGGTCGAGACGTAAAGATCGATATATTTGACGACTATATTCGGACATCGGAAAGGTTCCGAGTGATTCGGGTATTTTTCGGAGTACTAGGGAGTTACGGGAATTTGCCGGGGAGTATATGGGCCTTATTGGGCCATACGGGAATAGAGGAGAGAGGCCAAAAGAAAGGAGGCACCCCCCCCTCTGGTCCGAATTGGACAAGGGGTGCAGCCCACTTTTCCTTGTTCCTCTCCCCTCTTTCCTTCTCTCCTACTCCAACAAGGGAAGGAGGAGTCCTACTCCCGGTGGGAGTAGGACTCCCCCCTTGGCGCGCCCTCCTCCTAGGCCGGCCGCCTCCTCCCTTGCTCCTTTATATACGGGGGCAGGGGGCACCCCATAGACACAACAGTTGATCATTGATCTCTTAGCCGTGTGCGGTGCCCCCCTCCACCATAGTCCTCGATAATATAGTAGTGGTGCTTAGGCGAAGCCCTGCGACAGTAGAAATCAAGATCGTCACCACACCGTCGTGCTGACGGAACTCTTCCCCGACATTCTGCTGGATCGGAGTCCGGGGATCGTCATCGAGCTGAACGTGTGCTAGAACTCAGAGGTGCCGTAGTTTCGGTGCTTGATCGGTCGGGTTGTGAAGACGTACGACTACATCAATCGCGTTGTGCTAACGCTTCCGCTTTCGGTCTACGAGGGTACATGGACAACACTCTCCCCTCTCGTTGCTATGCATCACCATGATCTTGCGTGTGCGTAGAAATTTTGAAATTACTACGTTCCCCAATAGTGGCATCCGAGCCTAGGTTTTATGCGTTGATGTTGTGCACGAGTAGAATACAAGTGAGTTGTGGGCGATATAAGTCATACTGCTTACCAGCATGTCACACTTTGGTTCGGCGGTATTGTTGGATGAAGCGGCCCGGACCGACATTACGCATACGCTTACGCGAGACTAGTTCCACCAATGTGCTTTGCACACAGGTGGCTGGCGGGTGTCAGTTTCTCCAACTTTAGTTGAACCGAGTGTGGCTACGCCCGGTCCTTGCGAAGGTTAAAACAGCACCAACTTGACAAACTATCGTTGTGGTTTTGATGCGTAGGTAAGAACGGTTCTTGCTCAGCCCGTAGCAGCCACGTAAAACTTGCAACAACAAAGTAGAGGACGTCTAACTTGTTTTTGCAGGGCATGTTGTGATGTGATATGGTCAAGACATGATGCTAAATTTTATTGTATGATATGATCATGTTTTGTAACTGAGTTATCGGCAACTGGCAGGAGCCATATGGTTGTCGCTTTATTGTATGCAATGCAATTGCGCTGTAATGCTTTACTTTATCACTAAGCGGTAGCGATAGTCATGGAAGCATAAGATTGGCGAGACGACAATGATGCTACGATGGTGATCAAGGTGTCGCGCCGGTGACGATGGTGATCATGACGGTGCTTCGGAGATGGAGATCACAAGCACAAGAAGATGATGGCCATATCATATCACTTATATTGATTGCATGTGATGTTTATCTTTTATGCGTCTTATCTTGCTTTGTTTGACGGTAGCATTATAAGATGATCTCTCACTAAATTTCAAGATAAAAGTGTTCTCCCTGAGTATGCACCGTTGCCAAAGTTCATCGTGCCTAGACACCACGTGATGATCGGGTGTGATAAGCTCTACGTCCATCTACAACGGGTGCAAGCCAGTTTTGCACATGCAGAATACTCAGGTTAAACTTGACGAGCCTAGCATATGCAGATATGGCCTCGGAACACTAAGACCGAAAGGTCGAGCGTGAATCATATAGTAGATATGATCAACATAATGATGTTCACCATTGAATGCTATTCGATTTCACGTGATGATCGGTTATGGTTTAGTTGATTTGGATCACGTGATCACTTAGATGATTAGAGGGATGTCTATCTAAGTGGGAGTTCTTAAGTAATATGATTAATTGAACTTTAATTTATCATGAACTTAGTCCTGGTGTATTAGCATATCTATGTTGTAGATCAATAGCTCGCCATGTTGCTCCCCATTTAATTTTTATATGTTCCTAGAGAAAACTAAGTTGAAAAATGTTAGTAGCAATGATGCGGATTGGATTCGTGATCTGAGGATTATCCTCATTGCTCCACAGAAGAATTATGTTCTTGATGCACCGCTAGGTGACAGACCTATTGCAGGAGCAGATGCAGACGTTCTGAACGTTTGGCTAGCTCAATATGATGACTACTTGATAGTTTAGTGCACCATGCTTAACGACTTAGAATCGGGACTTCAAAGGCGTTTTTAACGTCATGGAACATATGAGATGTTCCAGGAGTTGAAGTTAATATTTCAAGCAAATACCTGAGTTGGGAGATATGAAGTCTCCAACAAGTTCTATAGCTAAAAGATGGAGGAGAATAGCTCAAGCAGTGAGCATGTGCTCAGATTGTCTGGGTACTACAATCGCTTGAATCAAGTGAGAGTTAATCTTCCAGATAAAATAGTGATTGACAGAATTCTCTAGTCATCATCACCAAGTTAGTAGAACTTCGTGATGAACATATGCAAGGGATAACGGGAACTATTCCCAAGCTCTTCGCGATGCTTAAATCGACGAAGGTAGAAATCAAGAAAAGCATCAAGTGTTGATGGTAAACAGAACCACTAGTTTCAAGTAAAGGCACAAAGGGAAGAAAGGGGAACTTCAAGAAGAACGGCAAGCAAGTTGCTGCTCAAGTGAATAACCCAAGTCTGGACCGAAGCCTGAAACTGAGTACTTCTACTGCAAAGGGACTGGTCATTGGAAGCGGAACTACCCCAAGTATTTGGTGGATAAGAAGGATGGCAAAGTGAACAAATGTATATTTGATATACATATTATTGATGTGTATTTTACTAGTGTTCGTAGCAACCCCTTGATATTTGATACTGGTTCAGTTGCTAGTAACTCAAAACTGGAGTTGCAGAATGAACAGAGACTAGTTAAGGGTGAAGTGACGATGTGTGTTGGAAGTGGTTCCAAGATTAATATGATCATCATCGCACACTCCCTATACTTTCGGGATTAGTGTTGAACCTAAATAAGTGTCATTTGGTGTTTGCGTTGAGCATGAATATGATTTGATCATGTTTATTGCAATACAGTTATTCATTTAAGTAAGAGAATAAATTTTTGTTCTGTTTACATGAATAAAACCTTATATGGTTACATACCCAATGAAAATGGTTCGTTGGATCTCGATCGTAGTGATACACATATTCATAATATTGAAACCAAAAGATGCAAAGTTAATAATGATAGTGCAACTTATTTGTGGCACTGCCGTTTAGGTCATATTGGTGTAAAACGCATGAAGAAAATCCATGTTGATGGGCTTTTGGAATCACTTGATTATGAATCAATTGATGCTTGCGAACCATGCCTCATGGGCAAGATGACTAAGACTCCGTTCTCCGGAACAATGGAGCAAGCAACAGATTTGTTGGAAATCATACATACTGATGTATGTGGTTCGATGAATATTGAGGCTCGCGGCAGGTATCATTATTTTCTGATCTTCACAGATGATTTGAGCAGATATGAGTATATCTACTTGATGAAACACAAATCTGAAACATTTGAAAAGTTCGAAGAATTTCAGAGTGAAATGGAGAATCATCGTAACAAAAATAAAAGTTTCTACGATATGATCGCAGAAGGAAAATATTTGAGTTACGAGTTTGGCCTTCAGTTAAAACATTGTGAAATAGTTTCACTACTCACGCCACCTGGAACACCACAGTGTAATGGTGTGTCTGAACGTCGTAACCGTACTTTATTAGATATGGTGCGATCTATGACGTCTCTTACTGATTTACCGCTATCGTTTTGGGGTTATGCATTAGAGACAGCTACATTCACGTTAAATAGGGCACCATCTAAATCCGTTGAGACGACACCGTATGAACTATGGTTTGGCAAGAAACCTAAGCTGTGGTTTCTTAAAGTTTGAGGTTGCATTGCTTATGTGAAAAAGTTTTGACCTGATAAGCTCAAACCCAAATCGGAGAAGTGCGTCTTCATAGGATACCCAAAAGAAAATGTTGGGTACACCTTCTATCACAGATCCGAAGGCAAGATATTCATTGCTGAGAATGGATCCTTTCTAGAGAAGGAGTTTCTCTCGAAAGAAGTGAGCGGGAGGAAAGTAGAACTTGATGAGGTAACTGTACCTGCTCCCTTATTGGAAAGTAGTTCATCATAGAAATCTGTTCCTGTGACTACTACACCAATTAGTGAGGAAGCTAATGATGATGATCATGAAACTTCAGATCAAGTTACTACCGAAACCTCGTAGGTAAACCAGAGTGAGATTCGCACCAGAGTGGTACGGTAATCATGTTCTAGAGGTCATGTCACTTGACCATGACGAGCCTACGAACTATGAGGAAGCGATGATGAGCCCAGATTCCGTGAAATGGCTTGAGGCCATGAAATCTGAGATGAGATCCATGTATGAGAACAAAGTATGGACTTTGATTGACTTGCCGAATGATCGGCCAGCCATTGAGATTAAATGGATCTTCAAGAGGAAGACGGACGCTGATATTAGTGTTACTATCTACAAAGCTAGAATTATCACAAAAAGGTTTTTGACAAGTTCAAGGTGTTGACTATGATGAGAGTTCCTCACTCGTATCTATGCTTAAGTCTGTCCGAATCATATTAGCAATTGCCGCATTTTATGAAATCTGGCAAATGGATAAACAAAACTGCATTCCTTAATGGATTTATTAAAGAAGAGTTGTATATGATGCAACCAGAAGGTTTTGTCAATCCTAAAGGTACTAACAAAATATGCAAGCTCCAGCGATCCATCTATGGACTGGTGCAAGCATCTTGGAGTTGGAATATACGCTTTGATAAGTTGATCAAAGCATATAGTTTTATACAGACTTGCGGTGAAGTCTGTATTTACAAGAAAGTGAGTGGGAGCACTACAACATTTCTGATAAGTATATGTGAATGACATATTGTTGATCGGAGATAATATAGAATTATTCTGCAAAGCATAAAGGAATGTTTGAAAGGAGTTTTCAAAGAAAGACCTCGGTGAAGCTGCTTACATATTGAGCATCAAGATCTATAGAGATAGATCAAGAAACTTGATAAGTTTTTCAATGAGTACATACCTTGACAAGATTTTGAAGTAGTTCAAAATGGAACAATCAAAGAAGGAGTTCTTGCCTGTGTTACAAGGTGTGAAGTTGAGTAAGACTCAAAACCCGACCACGACAGAAGATAGAGAGAAAATGAAAGTCATTCCCTATGCCTCAGCCATAGGTTCTATAAAGTATGCCATGCTGTGTACCAGACCTATTGTATACCCTGCCCTGAGTTTGGCAAGGGAGTACAATAGTGATCTAGGAGTAGATCACTAGACAGTGGTCAAAATTACCCTTAGTGGAATAAGGATATGTTCTCGATTATGGAGGTGACAAAAAGTTCGTCGTAAAGGGGTACGTCGATGCAAATTTTGACACTGATCCAGATGACTCTAAATCTCAATCTGGATACATATTGAAAGTGGGAGCAATTAGCTAGAGTAGCTCCGTGCAGAGCATTGTTGACATAGAAATTTGCAAAATACTTACGGATCTGAATGTGGCAGACCCGTTGACTAAACTTCTCTCACAAGCAAAACATGATCACACCTTAGTACTCTTTGGGTGTTAATCACATAGCAATGTGAACTAGATTATTGACTCTAGTAAACCCTTTGGGTGTTGGTCACATGTCGATGTCAACTATGGGTGTTAATCACATGGTGATGTGAACTATTGGTATTAAATCACATGGCGATGTGAACTAGATTATTGACTCTAGTGCAAGTGGGAGACGGAAGGAAATATGCCCTAAAGGCAATAATAAAGTTATTATTTATTTCCTTATATCATGATAAATGTTTATTATTCATGCTAGAATTGTATTAACTGGAAACATAATACATGTGTGAATACATAGACAAACAGAGTGTCACTAGTATGCCTCTACTTGACTAACTCATTGATCAAAGATGGTTATGTTTCCTAACCATAGACATGAGTTGTCATTTGATTAACGGGATCACATCATTAGGAGAATGATGTGATTGACTTGACCCATTCTGTTAGCATAGCACTTGATCGTTTAGTTTGTTGCTATTGCTTTCTTCATGACTTATACATGTTCCTATGACTATGAGATTATGCAACTCCCGTTTACCGGAGGAACACTTTGTGTGCTACCAAACGTCACAACATAACTGGGTGATTATAAAGGTGCTCTACAGGTGTCTCCGAAGGTACTTGTTGGGTTGGCGTATTTCAAGATTAGGATTTGTCACTCTGATTGTCGGAGAGGTATCTCTGGGCCCTCTCGGTAATGCACATCACTTAAGCCTTGCAAGCATTGCAACTAATCAGTTAGTTGCATGATGATGTATTATAGAACGAGTAAAGAGACTTGCCGGTAACGAGATTGAACTAGGTATTGAGATACCGACGATCGAATCTCGGGCAAGTAATATACCGATGACAAACGGAACAACGTATGTTGTTATGCGGTCTGACCGATAAAGATCTTCGTAGAATATGTGGGAGCCAATATGAGCATCCAGGTTCCGCTATTGATTATTGTCCGGAGATGTGTCTCGGTCATGTCTACAATGTTCTCGAACCCATAGGGTCCGCACGCTTAAGGTTTCAATGACAATTATATTATGAGTTTATGAGTTTTGATGTACCGAAGGAGTTCGGAGTCCCAGATGAGATCGGGGACATGACGAGGAGTCTCAAAATGGTCGAGACGTAAAGATCGATATATTGGATGACTATATTCGGACATCGGAAAGGTTCCAAGTGATTCAGGTATTATTCGGAGTACCGGGGAGTTACGGGAATTCGCCGGGGAGTATATGGGCCTTATTGGGCCATACGGGAATAGAGGAGAGAGGCCAAAATGAAGGAGGCGCGCGCCCCCCCTCTGGTCAGAATTGGACAAGGGGTACAGCCCACTTTTCCTTATTCCTCTCCCCCTCTTTCCTTCTCTCCTACTCCAACAACGGAAGGAGGAGTCCTACTCCCGGTGGGAGTAGGACTCCCCCCTTGGCGCGCCCTCCTCCTAGGCCGGCCGCCTCCCTCCCTTGCTCCTTTATATACGGGGACAGGGCGCACCCCATAGACACAACAGTTGATCATTGATCTCTTAGCCGTGTGCGGTGCCCCCTCCACCATAGTCCTCGATAATATTGTAGTGGTGCTTAGGTGAAGCCCTGCGACAGTAGAACATCAAGAGCGCCACCACGCCGTAGTGCTGACGGAACTCTTCCCTGACATTCTGCTGGATCAGAGTCCAGGGATCGTCATCGAGCTGAACGTGTGCTAGAACTCGGAGGTGCCGTAGTTTCGGTGCTTGATCGGTCGGGCCGTGAAGACGTACGACTACATCAATCGCGTTGTGCTAACGCTTCCGCTTTCGGTCTACGAGGGTACGTGGACAACACTCTCCCCTCTCGTTGCTATGCATCACCATGATCTTGCGTGTGCGTAGAAATTTTGAAATTACTACGTTCCCCAACACTTGTCGCCTGTGTACGCCCGTGCCCGCCGTCACATGCCTGCTGCAGCCCGCGCCCTTGTTCGCCCCTAGCTATGTCTGTTCGGGCATGCGTGCACCCGCCGCACCCTGGCCGAGCGCCCACACCACTCGCGGCTCCCGTGCTCACCCTGCTACTTCTTGCTGCTGTTGCTGCTCGACTACTACCGCTACTACTTGCTGTCGTGCTGCGCTGCTCCCACTAACTGCTGTTGCTATGCGATGCTGCTAGGTACTGCTACCGCCGGTTGCTGCTGCTACAGGCCATGGCCACTGCCATGGCCGAGTGTGTTGTGTGGTGTGCGTGCATGTATTCTGGGTATGAGGCCGATCCTATCCAGATTAGTTGGTACTAATTAGATTAGTTTAGGGCTGCTACTTTTTATGTTAAATAGCCTAATGTGTTTATGACAGGTGGTCCCTCACACTAAATAACCCTTTAGTTAAAATAGTAGTCAATGACAAGTAGACCCCATGGCCACTATTCACACTTTGACCAGGTCAAACATTGACTGTGGACTTGTTGATTGTGTATGCTGACTCAACCACTGGACCCCACCTGTCATTCTAATAGGCTAGCTGCGCGTGTGTGTAAAAAGTAATACACTGTTTAAATTCGAATTTAGATATATTCCAGAAATCTAGAAAATGTTTTAAAACTTTGAAAATTCTTAGAAAATAAACCGTAGCTCGGATGAAAAAACTTTACACATGAAAGTTGCTCAGAACGACGAGACGAATCCGAATGCGCGGTCCGTTTACCTGCCAGATGCCTCTAACTATCTGAACATGGAACATTTCCCCCTCCGGTCATCTGCCTGACACAGGTCCGGAACCGGGAATACCTTCCCGGTTGATTTCCCCCTTCACCTGTTTCGTGCAGCACTATATTAGAACACTCCTAGCTCTGCATGTTGCCATGTTATGCCTTGTGATGCATTGTTTGCTCTGTATTTACTGTTTCTTCCCCCTCTTCTCTCCGGTAGACCCCGGGACCGGTGCTGCCCTGTGATCGACTACGTCGACAACACACATTCCTTTTCAGCAGAGCTTCCAGGCAAGAAAACCCCCCTTGAGCATTCCGATATCGCCCATTTCTTTCCCTCTCATGCTTGCATTAGAACTGCTACTGCTTTCTGTATGATCCTACTCTGATGCATAGCCTGTTGTTGTTACCTGCTTTCATACCTTATCTGCTTATCCTAAACTGCTTAGTATAGGTTGGTTAGTGATCCATCAGTGACCCCCACCTTGTCCCAGTTGCCCCGCTTTATGTTCGATGACTCGATCAATGTGATGGACGTCCAGGCCTCGACACCGCACATCACCCCCCTTAGTCGTACGACTCTGCAGAGTTACCATCGAGTGCCGAGGGTGGAACCTCTTACATCACTCTTGATGAGACCTCTGTAGTGTAGCTAATCGGTCGTGGTCATCGAGGGTGATTTCCTCCTTAACCACTTCCGATACGGCTCTGTCGTGCAACCCCTCAAGTGTGAACCTCGAGGGTGGATCCTCTTACGTTCACCTTGATGATTTCATCGAGTGGAATTTACCGGGGGTGATTCCTCGGGTTTTCCCCTTGATGTTTGCACACACGGATACTTGGACTTTACAGATGTTACTTGGATAGGCGGGTCGACCCTGAGGGGTACCCGCGAGTGATGTGGAGTCGGGTGGACCTGGAAGGTGCCCGCGAGATACTTACGAGGCGTGGCCGGGCATTCTTAGCCCTTGCCGGAAGTACTCGAGACGGGGCGACGGGGTCACATCGATCATGAGTCTCTGCTTGTTACCGCGTGCTCCTATCCACTACGGTTTGGATATTTGATCCGAGGGGCCTCTGGCCTGATAGCACTAACCATCACGTGGGCATTGTATGGGCGTTCCGCGTCATATACATCAGCCGAAGCTTAATAGACGTCAGCGACTGAGCGGCGCGCGCCGGGTTGGACTGCGTAAGCTCCTGCGTTGTTGAAGGAGGTAGCTAGGTCTGCTCACCAGCTGCCCACGCAACATGCAGGAGTTCCCGGGGAGATGGCCCATGACCCCTGGAGGCATAGGTTTAGTCCGGCGTGCTGACCTCTCTATTAAGCTAAGGTCGGGTTGCAGCGTATTGTTTGGCCGAGGCCGGGCATGACCCAGGAAAGTGTGTCCGACCGGAGTTAATCGAGCGTGGTGGCTAAGTTGGTGCACCCCTGCAGGGAAGAAAACATCTATCGATAGCCTGTCCTATGGTAACGGACACTTGGAGTTGTACCCCGATCGATACAACTAGAACTGGATACTTGAGATGAGACATGGATAGGAGAATTGGATTATGATTGGAACTGGATAGTATGGCTCTGGGATTGCTTTCTCGCAGGGAGTCGAGAAAGGATCTCTGGCCGAGGTTGATAACACTTCTACTACTTTACTTTATGCTACTCTACTCCCTCCAGTTACTGCAAGATGGTGGTTTCCGGAAGATGCTAGTCTTCGATAGGCTAGGCCTTCCCCTTCTCTTCTGGCATTCTGCAGTTTAGTCCACATATACTACCCTTTTCATTGACACCGATGCATATGTAGTGTAGATCCTTGCTTGCGAGTACTTTGGATGAGTACTCACGGTTGCTTTGCTCCCCCTTTTCCATTCTTCTCGGATGTCGCAACCAGAAGGTGGAGGCCAGGATCCAAACGCCACCTTCGACGACAACTGCTACTACACTGAGGGTGCCTACTACTACGTGGAGGCCGCCGACGACCAGGAGTAGTTAGGAGGCTCCCAGGCAGGAGGCCTTGCCTTTTCGATCGTTGTTACTTTTGTGCTAGCACTTCTTAAGGCAAACTTGTCTAACTCATGTCTGTACTCAGATATTGTTGCTTCCGCTGATTCTTGTGTTTTCGAGCTTATGTATTCGAGCCTTTGAGGTCCATGGCTTGTAATATAAAGCTTGTATTATTTTAATTTGTGTCTAGAGTTGTGTTGTGATATCTTCCCGTGAGTCCTTGGTCTTGATCATACACATTTGCGTGTATGATTAGTGTACGATTGAATCGAGGGCGTCACATAATGATACGTCTCCAACGTATCTATAATTTTTGCTTGTTCCATGCTGTTATATTATCATTCTTGGCTGTTTTACAATCATTTTATAGCAACTTTACATCATTTTCTGGGACTAACCTATTGACATAGTGCCCAGTGCCAGTTGATGTTTTTTTGCTTGTTTTTTACTTCATAGAAAATCAATATCAAACCGAGTACAAACGCAACGCATTTTTTTGGAGAATGTTTTTGGACCAGAAGACCCAGGATGGGCTAAAAAGTACTAGAGGGGAGGCCCGAGGTGGGCACAACCCACCTGGCGCGCCCAGGGGGTTGTGCCCCCTCGGCGACCTCCCGCACTGCCTCTTCATCCTATAAATTGCCAAATATTCCAAAACCCTTGGGGTAACCCTAGATCAGAAGTTCCACCGCCGCAAGCCTCTGTAGCCATGAAAAACCATTCTAGATCCCGTTCCGGCACTCCACCGGAGGGGGGAAATCATCACCGGTGGCCATTGATGTCGCTTGAAGCTACATCGGTATTTCCCCAAAGAGGAAGGGATGATGTAGCACAGCAGCGATAGGTATTTCCCTCAGATATGAAACCAAGGTTATCGAACCAGTAGGAGAACCAAGCAACACAACATAAACAACCCCTGCACACATATAACAAATCCTCGCAACCCGACGTGTTAAAGGGGTTGTCAATCCCTTTTTGGGTATGGCGCCTCAAGTGGCAAACAAACTTGAGATAAATTTGTAGTAAATTGATAGATCGAACACTAAATAAAATAGATAAAGAAATATTGCAGCAAGGTTGTCGTTGTCAAAACCGGCGGATCTCGGGTAGGGGGTCCCAAACTGTGCGTCTAGGCGGATGGTAACAGGAGGCAGGGGACACGATGTTTTACCCAGGTTCGGGCCCTCTTGATGGAGGTAAAACCCTGCATCCTTCTTGATTAATATTGATGATATGGGTAGTACAAGAGTAGATCTACCACGAGATCAAGGAGGCTAAACCCTAGAAGCTAGCCTATGGTATGATTGTTGTCCGTCCTACGGACTAAAACCCTTCGGTTTATATAGACACCGAAGAGGGCTAGGGTTACACAGAGTCGGTTACAATGGTAGGAGATCTACATATCCGTATCGCCAAGCTTTCCTTCCACGCCAAGGAAAGTCCCTTCCGGACACGGGACGAAGTCTTCAATCTTGTATCTTCATAGTCCAGGAGTCCGGCTGAAGGTATAGTCCGACTATCTGGACACCCCCTAATCCAGGACTCCCTCAGTAGCCCCTGAACCAGGCTTCAATGACGACGAGTCCGGCGCGTAGATTGTCTTCGGCATTGCAAGGCGGGTTCCTCCTCCAAGTACTTCATAGAAGATTTTGAACACAAAGGTAGTGTCCGGCTCTGCAAAATAAGTTTCCACATATTGCCATAGAGAGAATAATATTTACACAAATCTAATCTGCTGACGTATTCCGTAGCATGACATCACACCACGGCCAAGTCTTTATTCGAATCGTTTTACTGTTCCACCTCAGCGCGTTTAGCGAGGCAGTTTCCTTGGCACGTCTTGTTAAAGCAGAGATCGTGTCCCCTTATTCCGGGATTCTCATCAATACGGGCGTGGGTAACCCAACCGCACCCGTTGGTATGTTTTCTCGATCAAAGGCGAGTCCCAAACGGCCACGTAGAGGGCCCTTGGTATTCAACCTCTTATAAAGATACCAAGGCCCTACTCCTTTCTTTCAATCTCAATCTCAAACGATTTCACCCTTCGCCTCGAGTTCCAACACCCAAGGCTCCAGATTTCAGGCGCTTCGGACTTTCGACAATGTCCGGTTCTGACCTTCGAGGCCGATGGATGCCCTCCTCCGTCATGGAGGAGGACGTGCTGAAGTTGAGAGAGGCCAGGTTCTTGACCGGCGAAATCTCGCATAGGCTGCCTGCTCAAGGGCAGGTCATTCCCTCTCCCAAGCCTGGTGAGAGTGTGGTGTTCATGTCTCACTTCCTTCAGGGGCTAGGCTTCCCGATGGATCCCTTTGTGAGGGGGCTCATGTTTTATTATGGGCTGGAATTTCACGACTTAGCTCCGGAGTCCATCCTCCATATTTCCTCATTCATCGTCGTTTGTGAAGCCTTCCTCCATATTACTCCTCACTTCGGACTATGGCTCAAGACCTTCAAAGTAGAGCCGAAGATGATCGAGGGGCGGCACGCGGAGTGCGGAGGTGCTTTTATAAGCAACAATGCTGGTGCTCCATGGCCCGAGGGCTCTTTTACAGGGGAGTCCAGCTTATGGCAACGAGAGTGGTTTTATATCACAGCTCCCAGGAGCACCAAGTGGGTGGCGCTGCCTGCTTTCTGCTCGGGTCCCCCGCCACGACTGGCGTCATGGGTCAATAAGAGGCTGGACCGGGGGCCGACAAAGGACGTGCCCCTGTTGCAGGGCCGCATCCGGGATCTCCTAGAAAGAGACATCAGTCTGGTCGTGGTGACGCAGGTTATGTTAATTCGCCGAGTTCTGCCCTGCAAACGTCGCCCCCTCCGCCTGTGGGAGTTCAACCCAGAGGGGCCACGAGTTCTCCAACATTTTCTTGGCATGACGCCCATGGAGATGTACAAATTGTTCTATGGACCACAAGTAGTGTGTCCGAATTCTACGGAGGACGCAGGTCTGAGCTGCAATCGTCCGGATACTCAAGTAAGTAGCCTTGTGCCGGACTCGCTATTCGTATATTTATCATAAAATCGCCCCTAAAAGAGTTGTCCTTTAAACAGGAGTGGATAGCGAAAGCAAAGCTAATCAGGTGTCCGGCCCCCTCCCCGAGACCACGCCGGGTCCCGTGCTAGTCAGGATGTTGGAGGTTGTGCCTTCAAAGGAAAGCGAGGGAGGGGACAAGGAAGCTGCGGCCTCCTCGAAGGAGGCTGTTTGGAAGGGAGGAATCGAAAATTCCTCTCCTCAGGGGAAGAAGAGGACCGCCTCTGAAGACCCGGAGACCATGGCCTCAAAGCGGGGGAAGAAATCTTCGCCAGAGGGTCCTGTGCTGGGGGATACTTCGGCCGAATTATGCCCTCAAGGGGATCAGTCCTCCACCGAGCCGTAAGTAGAGAGGAGTTTTCTTTTTAAGAAATGAGAGAAATCCTTGCTTTATATGTGAGAAAAGTAATCGAAAATTTACCTTGTAGCTCGGACCTTAGCCCTTCTCAGTAGAGCTCGTCTTCGGGGGATCTTCTTCCGGAGATGATGGAGAGCGGAACGCCTCCCCCTGCCGTACTGTCATGCGAGGCGGGCGACCCTGAGGTATCGTCGCGGAGGGTTTCTCTGAATCCGGCAGGGCCGGAAGGTAGTCATATGGCCCCCCAAAGCCCTCCGCATGCGGCCTTCGAAAAGGGCCATCGGATGAGTCCGGCACCGTCTGGTGCGCGGTCGGAGGAGCTGAAGGATCTGCTAGGGCGAGCATCTATCTCAGAGGAGCACCGTGCATTGATGGGTACGGTGATTGAGAGGATTTCATCCGCGGAGAGCGGGTTGCATGAGGCCGTCAGGGGTTTACTGACAGGTTTTGAGGTACGTGAAATAATGTACCCTTTATGGACAGTTGCACATAAATAAGATGCACCATGTGTAGATAGTAGCCCCTGAGACTCTATGCGTTGTCGAAAGTGACGGCGCGCAGAGGATCATAATCCCAGGTCTAATATGTCGTCTTCATACGTAGGTGGCGAAGTGTCCGGTGGCCAGCCGGACTGATGAAGTTGCCGAGCTAAAGCGGCAACTTGACGTGGCAGATGCCGACATCGCGCTTGTCAACAAGCGTCTTGACGAGGCACAAGGTATGTAATTCCTCCAGCGGCACCTGGTAAGAGGAGCTTTATGTCAGTATCTTACAATGTGTGCGCTTGATGCAGATGGTGCTGCTGCCATGGAGAATCTTCGGGCGGAACTTGCCCGAGCCAAGGAGCAAGCCAGGAAAAGTGATGCGGCTGCCTTAAAGGCAATTGAAGAGCTGAAAGCCGAACAGGCTGCTCACTGCCGAAGCAAGAATGAAATGGCCAAGATGGCCGTGAAGCTGAAGAACGCTGTTGACCATTGCAAGCTTCTTGAAAAAGAAGATCGGGCGGAACAGACAAACCTGGAGAAGGCCGTTGCCGATGCCAAGGATGCTCGCTCTGCGATGAGAGCTATGAAGGAGGAGCTGCGTCAGGCCGGAGAGATCGCGGCTGGAAAGCCCTTTATGCTGCGGAGGAAGTTCTGTGATCCTAAACATGCTCCGTTAGACCGGATGTGGAGTACGGCGGACACCTATCTGGATTTGGCAGCGAGTGCCGCAGATGCGGCCGAACACTTCCGAGATCAAGAAGATCGCGAAGTGGAAAAGCTCTTTTGGTCGCAGTTCCACAATCCGGAGCGTCCACTGTCATTAGCCGATCGTTTGGCCGAATGGGCCGAGCTAAATAGGTTGTCCGGACTCGCCATGAAGTATGTCATGAGTCATCTCTGGCCAGAGAGGCCGGAGCCGAAAAGTTATTTCAACTTGGTGCAACAGTTCCTTGGTGCGACGCCGCATATCAATGCGATGAAGAGGTCAGCGTGCATAGAGGATGCGCGGATGGCTCTTGCCCGTGTCAAGACATACTGGACGGAAATGGAGGCCACCGCTGTTGCATCCCGAGACTCGGATGGAAGCCGAGTACCTGCCGAGCACTAGTTTCAAGAAGTTCTGCAAGGCGCTCGTTTAATAGAGACACAGTGCTCGAAGGATACTATATTCGAATAGCATATATTATTGTAAAACAATATTTTGATAAATTGTAGAAGCTTTTTATACTTGTGCCTGCAAGTATTATAATACCTCCTGTGCAGCCGTTTAACATATATGTATATATAATCTGAAAGATGGCAGTCGTCGGCTTCAGCCCCCGCGCACATAATGCGGGGGTGTTCGTAGAAGGCGCATTTTCACACTTGATCCAACGTCTTGGTCCTACAAAGGAGGTGATAGCGCAGCGAACTAGGAAATCAGACTATGATGCTTTATCACTTTCACTTAGCCATAGGAGTTTGACAGTGAGGCTACTTATATAGCCCCTGGTGGCGCCTGCGCTCGCCCGAACTTGGGGCGCGTATGTGCCCGGCCGGGAAGCGGCCCTTCGTTAATGCGGAGGAATCCTAAAGATTCCAGTAAGTCATCGAGTGGTTGACCAGTCTCATGCTATATCATGACAGTCAGTTTTCGGCTTTCTCTACTGAGGTGCTCGCCTGGCCGAACCGAGGCACAATCGTAGTAGTTCTCCTGGTGCCGCCTTAGCCGATAAAGCGGAACGTAAGGTGGCAAAACACAGGAGCCGGGCAAACCCAACATTTGACCAAAGACATGATTCGAGCTGATGCATATAGGGCCAAACTCGCAACGCCAAACACTCCCTAAGGTATTCAGTCTTTATGAGGGCGGGCGGGATAACGCCCTTAGTAATAAGCCCCTAGTGTCCAGGTACACGCAAAACTCTGACGTGGCCACATGCCAAAACGCCAGCCTCCTCCTTGGTTATACCAAGAAACCATGGGATATGTATCAACAAGAGACAGTAAAAAAGGTTTACGCAGGGTCTTAATCTGAAAAGAATCCTTGGAAGGGGTCCCTGCTGCATGTCTGTGCCTGTGTCTCCGTTGTGCCGTATCCTGGACGGGCGTAGCACGGTGTTCATCTGTAAAAGAGAGGAACGTAGTTTAGGAAAGATCGTGACGAACATGAGTTATACTAAATAAACGAAGTATAAATCGAAATGGTAAAATTGAGCTTTATTATCTCTTGTTTTATATGCGTGGAGCCCCTAGTACAGGGGTATACGGCTATTAAGCCTTTATCAATTGTATGTTTATGCCGGACTCATCTAGCCGTGTCCGTGGTCTTGACGACCTGTTTAGGTGCTTTGGCTGGTGAAGCCGCTTTATTGTGGGGCTGTCAAGGTAGCCGCACTGTCTTCCGCGCGGGAGGAACACTCAATGTTTTCCCTTTAATGAGATGATGCCTCGTGGACCGGGCATCTTAAGTGTAAGAGATGCATAATGCGGTATTGCGTTAAAGCGGGCGAAAGCTTCGCGTCCCAGCAGTGCTTGATAGCTACTTGAGAATGGGGCGATGTGGAAAGTTAGCTGTTCGCGACGAAAGTTATCGGGGGAGCCGAACATAACTTCTAGCCGGAGAGAACCCATGCAACGGGCGTCCGGGCCTGGCGTTACCCCTTGAAAGGAGGTTTTGCTATGGCGAATTTTTGTTGGGTCTATCCCCATGTTGCGGATTGTGTCCTGGTATAACAGGTTTAGACCACTGCCGCCGTCCATCAAGACATTTGTAAAGTGGAGTCCGCCGATTATTGGATCTAATACCAAGGCAGTCCAGCCTGCGTTCCAGATACTTCTAGAGTAATCCTGATGGTCAAAGGTGATCAGTTTTAACAACCATTGGCGAGACTCCTTTGGGATAGGCCGTGTGGCGCGTATCTCTGTTGGCGCCATTCTGTTCATCACGTGAAGTAAGTTTACTGTTTTGACTTCTTGTGGGAAATCCTTTTGTTTCCTGGTGCTCTGCTTGTGGGGTTCGTCGTCGTCCTCACTTGGTGTGTCGAGCCCCTTGTGTTCGGCGTTGAGTTTGCCGGATTGCTTGAAAACCCAACAATCTCTGTGGGTATGGTTCGCAGGCTTCCCGGGAGTATTGTGTATTTGACATATCTTGTCCAGGATTTTGTTTAAGTTGGATAGCTCGTCCCTATTATCCTTGAGGGGCGGCTTTCTCTGATTCTGCCGCGAGCTTTTGAATCCGGCGTTGACCGCCGTGCTCTTTGGGCTGTTTCTCTTATTTCGGCGCTGGTCCTTGTTGCGTCGGGGTTTTCCGTTTCCATCCCTAACTTCGGATGTACTTGGGTCGCTGGTGCTACATCTTGCCAACCAGCTGTCCTTTCCTGCGCAAAAGCGGGTCATGAGGCTTGTTAATGCGGCCATTGTTCTTGGCTTTTCTTGGCCGAGGTGTCTAGCGAGCCATTCGTCTCGAACGTTATGCTTAAAAGCTGCTAGGGCTTCAGCGTCCGGACAGTCGACTATCTGATTCTTTTTAGTAAGAAATCTGTTCCAGAATTTCCGCGCTGACTCTCCGGTCTGTTGAGTTATGTGACTGAGATCGTTTGCATCCGAGGGTGGACATAGGTCCCTTGAAAATTTTCCCGGAAAGCATCCTCAAGCTCTTCCCAACTTCCAATGGTGTTTTCGGGAAGGCTTTTGAGCCAATGCTGGGCTGGCCCTTTAAGCTTGAGGGGTAAGTATTTTATGGCGTGGAGGTCATCTCCTCTGACCATGTGTATGTGGAGGATATAATCCTTGATCCAGACCCCAGGGTCTGTTGTTCTGTCGTACGCCTCTATGTTTACGGGCTTGAATCCCGCTGGAAATTCATGGTCCAGCACCTCATCGGTGAAACATAGGGGGTGTGCGACACCCCTGTATTTGGGTGTGCCGTGATGTTCGGATATTTGTTGTGTTGCATTGCTTACTAGAGCTTGCTTTCTTGGCCCGTAGATATATCTGGCTGGGCCATCTTTTTGATGCGGATCCTTTGGTGGATCGCGTGCCGGCTTATGTGCGTCGCCGCTTGCCGCTCCATGCTGGCCATGCAGTCATCTATCCGACCGGGTGGCTTTCCTATTTTTTGACTGCGGGGGCTCTAAGGCCTCCTCGTCAAATTCAGGCAGTAGCTTTCGCTTTGGATAGCTTTTTGTGCGGCGACTGCCACCATATTTGTGTGCGGTGTTGCGTACTTTGCTCCATCTGATTCTGAGTGCATCTTCCGTAGTTTTGAGCTTCCGCTTCTGCTTTTTCAGGCTACGCGCAGTAGCGACGAGCCCTTCGTGGAGGTTCTTCTGCTCCATGAGCCTATCCGGCGTAAGGTCATCTCGACTGTTGTTTTCGCCAGGGACGGGGTGTTCGGTTTGTTTATCCAAGTTGCCCTGTTCGGACGGTTGCTCGAAGGCATGTTTGTCGTCTGCCGGCTCGTCCTGCTCTATGGCTGGGTCTGTATGGCTGCTGTCTCTGTCGAGGCGGGGCTTGGAGCGGCGCTTACGTCGCCGCTTTGATTGCTTTTCGAGTGAACGATCCCTCGTTGCATCCCTGTGTTCCTTGTCGTCGCTTCCTTTGGGTGTGTCCACCATGTATACATCATGAGATGAGGTGGCTGTCCAGTGCCTTATAGGCGTTGGTTCATGTTCATCTCCTACATCGTCGTCCATACCGTCGATGTCTTCGGAGTCGAAGTCGAGCACGTCGTTTAAATTATCGACAGTGGCTACAAAGTGGGTGGTGGGTGGGCTTTGAATTTCTTCATCATCCGCATCCCAACCTTGTTGACCATAGTCCGGCCAGGGCTCTCCTAATAAAGAGAGAGACTTTAGTGAATTCAGAATATCGCCGAAGGGCGAGTGCTGAAAGATGTCCGCGGCGGTGAACTCCATGATTGGCGCCCAATCGGGTTCGATCGGTAGGGGCGCGGAGGGCTCGGAGTCTGGAGAGGAGTCCGGCTCCTTGGAGTCACGGGCTTCGCAGAGAATAGGGCTGGTGTTCGGCTCGACCGCAGTAGAGATTGCAGCCCCCGAGGCGGTGTCCAACCAGCCATCCTCGATTGGCGCAGTTGGCTCCGAATTAAGGGTCGGAGCTGATGCGGGTGCGGCCTCCAGGGCACTGTTCGGCGGCAAAGCTAGATCATTCCCATCGTGACAGTGCGGCGCACTCGGCTGCGGCTCGAATCCGTCAAAGATCAAGTCTCCGCGGAGGTCCGCTGTGTAGTTTAAACTTCCAAATCTGACCTGACGGCCAGGGGCGTAGCTTTCGATCTGCTCCAGATGGCCAAGCGAATTGGCCCGCAGTGCAAAGCCGCCAAATACGAAGATCTGTTCGGGGAGAAAAGTCTTACCCTGGATCGCATCGTCGTTGATGATCGGAGGAGCCATCGGGCCTAAAAGTGACGACACAGAGGAACTCTCAATGAAAGCACCAATGTCGGTGTCAAAACCGGCGGATCTCGGGTAGGGGGTCCCGAACTGTGCGTCTAGGCGGATGGTAACAGGAGGCAGGGGACACGATGTTTTACCCAGGTTCGGGCCCTCTTGATGGAGGTAAAACCCTACGTCCTGCTTGATTAATATTGATGATATGGGTAGTACAAGAGTAGATCTACCCCGAGATCAAGGAGGCTAAACCCTAGAAGCTAGCCTATGGTATGATTGTTGTCCGTCCTACGGACTAAAACCCTCCGGTTTATATAGACACCGGAGAGGGCTAGGGTTACACAGAGTCAGTTACAATGGTAGGAGATCTACATATCCGTATCGCCAAGCTTGCCTTCCACGCCAAGGAAAGTCCCTTCCGGACACGGGACGAAGTCTTCAATCTTGTATCTTCATAGTCCAGGAGTCCGGCTGAAGGTATAGTCCGGCTATCTGGACACCCCCTAATCCAGGACTCCCTCAAAGGTATTTTTGGGTTTTTGGTTTAATAGATCTGAAATAAACGCAAGAGAAAAGTAGATCGCAAAGGAAAATATATGAGAAAGAAGACCCGGGGGCCGTAGGTTTCACTAGTGGTTTCTCTCGAGAAAAATAGCAAACGATGGGTAAACAAATTACTATTGGGCAATTGATAGAACCTCAAGTAATTATGACGATATCCAGGCAATGATCATTATATAGGCATCACGTCCAAGATTAGTAGCCCGACTCCTGCATGCATCTACTACTATTACTCCACACATCGACCGCTATCCAGCATGCATCTAGTGTATTAAGTTCATGGAGAACCAGAGTAATGCAATAAGAATGATGACATGATGTAGACAAGATCTATCTATGTAGAGATAGACCCCGTCGTTTTATCCTTAGTAGCAACAATACATACGTGTCGTTTCCCTTTCTGTCACTGGGAGCAAGCACCGTAAGATCGAACCCACTACAAAGCACCTCTTCCCATTGCAAGATAAATAGATCAAGTTGGCCAAACAAAACCAAATATGGGAGAAGAAATACGAGGCTATAAGCAATCATGCATATAAGAGATCAAAGAAACTCAAATAACTTTCATGGATATAAAAAGATAGATTTGATCATAAACTCAAAGTTCATCGGATCCCAACAAACACACCGCAAAAGAGTTACATCATATGGATCTCCAAGAGACCATTGTATTGAGAATCAAGAGAGAGAGATGGAGCCATCTAGCTACTAACTACGGACCTGAAGGTCTACAAAGAACTACTCACGCATCATCGGAGAGGCACCAATGGAGGTGGTGAACCCCATCCGAGATGGTGTCTAGATTGGATCTGGTGGTTCTTGACTCTGCGGCGGCTGGATGAATATTTTGTCGACTCCCCTAGGGTTCTGGGATTTTTGGGGTATTTATAGAGCAAAGAGGCGGTCCGGGGGGCACCCGAGGTGGGCACAATCCACCAGGGCGCGCCCAGGCGCGCCCTGGTGGGTTGTGCCCCCCTCGGCGCACCCCTAGGTGCAGCCAGGGCCCGTTGTGTTCCTTTTGGCCCATAAAAATTCTCCATAAAGTTTCGTTGCATTTGGACTCCGTCTGATATTTATTTTCTGCGATGTAAAAACACGGAAAAACAGGAACTGGCACCTGGCACTATGTCAATAGGTTAGTACCAAAAATGATATAAAACGACTATAAAATGATTATAAAACATCCAAGATTGATAATATAACGACATGGAACAATCAAAAATTATAGATACGTTGGAGACGTATCAGCCATCTTCATCATCCCAGCGGCCATCATGATGAGGAGGGAGTAGTCCACCCTCGGGGCTGAGGGTTTGTACCAGTAGCTGTGTGTTTAATCTCTCTCTCTCTCTCATGTTCTTGAGATTTCACGATCTTGATGTATCGTGGGCTTTGTTAATATAGTTGGATCATACGGTGTTTTCCTCTCTCTATCTTGTTGTGAATTGAGTTTCTCAGTGAGATTTTGTTTTATCAGATTGAATACTTTTATGGATTTGAGAGCACTTGATGTATGTCTTGCTATAATACCCGTGGTGACAATGGGGTATCATATTGATTCACTTGATATATGTTTTGGCACTCAACTCGCGGATTCCCGAGGTGACATTGGGGTAATCTATGCATAGGGGTTGATGCACGTTCTTGTTGGGGAACATAGCATGCAATTTCGAAAAATTCCTACGATCACGCAAGATCTATCTAGGATATGCATAGCAACGAGAGGGGAGAGTGTGTCCATGTACCCTCGTAGACCGAAAGCGAAAGCGTTAGGTTAACGCGGTTGATGTAGTTGAACGTCTTCGCGATCCAACCGATCAAGTACACTGGTACGCGTCGCTGCTATACAAACGGTTTTTAACCCCTTTCCGCGACGGCATTTGGAACCGTCGCCTAGTGAGTGACGGCGATAGGGGGTCCTTCCCACATGACCCAGAAACTGTTGGGGATATGTCCTCCTGTAAGGGCATATTTATCCCTTAGTAGTTTCGGTGATTGATGACAATGCTTTTGCGGACTAATCGTGTGCATTGAGCATTTTAGATATATCATGTCTAAGCACAACATGATTTGGTGCCCCTCGAAGATTATTGAAGACGTTGTTTCTCTATGTTTCTTTTCGGTGGATTTGAGTCATAGGAAAGCCGTACTATCAAGAAGGGGGTCCGCGTTGGAAAGGTTTGGGTGGAATCAGCACATACACGTTTGTTCCTTTTGCACCACCTTTCCTCTGTGTAACGCCCCGAGACCGATGTGCCAGGTGTCCTCTAGTTATTCGCTATTGTTTCCTTGTCATTGCTTGCATGTCATGCATTGCATATCATGTCATCATGTGCATTTCATTTGCATACATGTTCGTCTCATGCATCCGAGCATTTTCCCCGTTGTCCATTTTGCATTCCGGCGCTCCTATCTCCTCTGGTGATCATTTCTACCTTTCTTTTGTGTGTGGGGATTAAACATTTCCGGATTGGACCGAGACTTGCCAAGCGGCCTTGTTTTACTACCGGTAGATCGCCTGTCAAGTTTCGTACCATTTGGACTTCGTTTGACACTCCAACGGTTAACCGAGGGACCGAAAAGGCCTCGTGTGTGATGCAGCCCAACACCCCTCCAATTTGGCCCAAAACCCACCTAAGACATCTCCATCATCTCGGTCGTTCGATCACGATCGCGTGGCCAAAAACCGCACCTCATTTGGACTCTCCTAGCTCCCTCTACCTATAAATATGTGCTCCCCTCCGAAATTTTTCGTGCAGTCTAACCCTAGTCTTCTTCATCCTCGCGCCGCCGGACACGTCCGCTGCCGCAGCCACCTCATTCCGGCAAATGGAGAGCCGCCACATCAGCCGCACCGCCGCCTCCAACCACTCAGATGCCGCCACGCGTCCCCGCGCCCGCGCCCACTTCGCCGCGGCACCCGTGGCCCAGATCCGGCCCGCCCCGGGCCGAACCGGGCCGCGCCGGGCCCGCCTCCGCCGCCGCTCTCCCGCGCTGCCTTGGCTCCCGTGCACAGCGCGCCTCGCCGGCGGCCCTGCTCGCCTCCGCCGCCATGCCCCGCCGTGGCCGCGCCCTAGCCGCCGCCGCGGGTTGCCTTCACCGCTGCGCCCCGCATCAACCTCGTCGCCTCGCCAGAGCTCCGCCGGTTTTGCACTGCTCCTCCGCCGTCCGGCCGCGGCCTCGCTTCCTCCGGCCTCGTCGCTTCGTCCTCGCCTCGCCGGAGCCCCACCTCACATCGCCGGAGTTCGCCGGAGCTCGTCCCGCACCGGATCCGTGGAAGATGGATCAGATCCACCACTTCCCCATCCAAACACGTCCCGTCTCAGATCTGCACCGCTCCATCCCGGAGTCCCCGAGTTTTCCAGATTTAAATGCCCTTGTTCATCATGTCGTAACTTTGCATCCGTAACTCTGTTTTGCGCGTGTAGCATATCAAAATGTTCGTCTCAGAGAGTACATCATTTCATCTCATTGCATCATTTTCATCTGAGCTCATCTTGATGCCCGAAATGCTGTTGGAAGAGTGCTATTTGAGATAGTTGCCAGATCTGCTGCTCCAATTAGCTATTTGTCATTTTTGCCATGATTATTGTGTGCATGATATGTCCCTGAGCTCTACATGTGTTTTGTTATATGCCATGCCATCTTTCCAGGGGTGCCATCCATGTATTTTTGTGATGTGTGTGGTGACTAGCACAAGCTTGCAAAGTGGTGCATTCGTTAATGCTGATTTCAGGGACTTAGCATTTCCACTAAGTCCTTGATCTGTTTATCTCAATATGCCATATGTTCATGTTGTTTCCTAGTGATTCGTGCCTCTTTTGAGGATGATCAGTAAGGATGATTTGTTAATCTTGTAGTGCTCTATCCATCCATGCCTTTGTGTGCAATTATGGAGCACCCTAGATCGAGTCAATCGAGCTCTACTTTTGCTATTTCGTGAATCTGGGCAGATTGTCTACTTGTTAGCGATTTTGCCGAGGATGTTGTCGTTGATCCGTGCATGCTATGCTATTGTTCTTGCCATGTCTAGCTTTTATAATGTGTATTCTTGATGGGTGTATGCTTAGATTGTCATGGCTTGCTCTGTAGTGAGTGCATCGAGCTCGTAAACATGCCTACGTGATATCTATTTTTGCATGCTCTAGTTTTTCACTAAGTCTGTGATCTGATTATGTTTTTGCCATGTTCACATGCTTGCAATTGTATTTTCTGATCCCTTTTGGCTCAAGGTAACTAAGGGACTTTTGTTAAGCTCTTTGAGTATCTCTATGCCATGCTTTAATTTGTCATGTTAAGTCCCTGTAGCTTATAGTTTTCATGCTCCAAAGTGTGCTACCTGATCTGAAATTCCAGACAAGTGTTAATTTCACTAAGTCTGAAATCTGTTTACCAAATGCATTTTTGCCATGCTTGTTTGAACCTGTTAATGGATGATTTGGCCGTAGCTCAGTGTTCCTCTTTTTTTAAGCATCATGAATGGATCCCTACCATGTATTTTGTTGCCATGTTTGAGTGCTTTAGCATGTTCATCTTGTTGCATTTAGATGGCTACTTGCTGTAAATCGCAGAACGTGGTCATATTTGAATTGCTTGCCATTTCCAAACCGTAACTCCGATTCCGGTGTTCTTTATATCGTTTTCAAGAGATTTCATTTCATCTTTCCAGTGGCATGCTTGGATTTCCAAGTTGAGGCCAGGTTCATTCATTCCTTGCCAAATCTTGCATATGCATCACATATTGCATCCCGCATAGCATACCATCTTCGCATCATGTTGTTTGAGTTTGCATGTGGTTGATTGTGTCCTTGTTGCTTGTTTGTCTTGTTTGGGTAGAGCCGGGAGATGAGTTCGCTAACGAGGAGCCCGTTGAGTTTGCTATCGAGGATCCAGTCAACTCTGACAACCTTGCAGGCAAGATGACCATACCCTCGAAATCACTTCTATCTTTGCTTGCTTAGTTGCTCGCTCTTTTGCTATGCCTATGCCGCGATACCTACCACTTGCTTATCATGCCACCTATATTGTTGAACCAAGCCTCTAACCCACCTTGTCCTAGCAAACCGTTGTTTGGCTATGTTACCGCCTTGCTCAGCCCCTCTTATAGCGTTGTTAGTTGCAGGTGAAGATTGGGGCTTGTTCCATGTTTGGAACATGGATATTTTGTTGGGATATCACAATATATCTTATTTAATTAATGCATCTATATACTTGGTAAAGGGTGGAAGGCTTGGCCTTATGTCCGGTGTTTTGTTCCACTCTTGCCGCCCTAGTTTCCGTCATATCGGTGTTATGTTCCCGGATTTTGCGTTCCTTACGCGGTTGGGTTATAATGGGAACCCCTTGACAGTTCGCCTTGAATAAAACTCCTCCAGCAAGGCCCAACATTAGTTTTACCATTCGCCACCTAGCCTTTTCTTTCCCTTGGGTTAGGCCAGCCCAAGGGTCATCTTTATTTTAACCCCCCCGGGCCAGTGCTCCTCTGAGTGTTGGTCCAACTGAGCAATGTCCGGAGCTACCAGGGGCAACTCTGGGCTGGCCCACCCGATGTCTGGCTCATCCGGTGTGCCCTGAGAACGAGATATGTGCAGCTCCTATCGGGATTTGTCGGCACATCTGGGTGGCTTTGCTGGTCTTGTTTTACCATTGCCGAAATGTCTTGTAACCGGGATTCCGAGTCTGATCGGGTCTTCCCGCTAGAAGGTCTATTCCTTCGTTGACCGTGAGAGCTTGTCATGGGCTAAGTTGGGACTCCCCTGCAGGGATTTGAACTTTCAAAAGCCGTGCCCGCGGTTATGGGCAGATGGGAATTTGTTAATGTCCGGTTGTAGAAAACCTGAAGTTGACCTTAATTAAAATACATCAACCGCGTGTGTTACCGTGATGGTCTCTTTCCGGTAGAGTCCGGGAAGTGAACACGGTGTTGGAGTTATGCTTGACGTAGGTTGTTCTAGGATCACTTCTTGATCATAGTTTCTCGACCGTGCCTTGCCTTCTCTTCCCGCTCTCTTTTGCGTATGTTAGCCACCATATATGCTAGTTGCTTGCTACAGCTCCACCTCATACCTTTACCTTACCCATAAGCTTAAATAGTCTTGATCACGAGGGTTCGAGATTGCTGAGTCCCCGTGACTCACAGATACTTCCAAACCAGCTTGCAGGTGCCGATGAGTCCGTGCAGATGACGCAACCAAGCTCAGGAGGAGCTCGATGAAGATCTTGTCCTCTGTGTCGTTTCGTTCTAGTTGATCAATAGTGGAGCCCAGTTGGGGTCGATCGGGGACCTTTGTCGCATTTGGGGTTCTTCTTTTATTTTGGTTCCGTAGTCGGACCTTGTGCGTATCTGGATGATGTAATGCTTTATTCATGTATTGTGTGAAGTGGCGATTGTAAGCCAACTATGTATCTTTTCCCTTATTGTATTACATGGGTTGTTTGCGAAGATTACCTCACTTGCGACATTGCTTTCAATGCGGTTATGCCTCTAAGTCATGCTTCGACACGTGGGAGATATAGCCGCATCGAGGGCGTTACACTCTGGCTCTTTGGAGCATCCTCCGTTTCTCCGTGTCTCTGTAAAATGAAGGACTCCTAGTGGGGCTGAACTGGGGCATGCGGTAGTACCGCTCTTCGGAGCGGTAGTACCGGCCTCGGGCGCGGTAGTACCGCAGGTGCTCACGGTAGTACTGCTCCTAGGGCATGGTAGTACCGTGGCCTCTAGACAGGCTCATCTGCATGAGGGAAAGTAGGGGCGGATGTATTTTTTTCATCCACGCCCTACGCAGTAGTACCGCTCCAGGCTTGCGGTAGTACCGTGTCGGATTTTTGCAAAGATTGAAACTCAACGGAAGTTGCCATGGATGTATTTTTATATGTTCGTGCCTTCCCAATCTTGACTACCCCTACCTTGCGGTAGTACCGCGCCAGCGGTTCTACCGCCCTCAGCTTCAACGTGTCAGGGCTGGTTTAGCTACTGTTGCGCCAGTGGTAGTACCGCAGTGCCATGTGGTAGTACCGCATGCCCTTGCGGTAGTACCACGTCTCTGGTGTGGTAGTACCGCTCGTCGCAGCTGAGTTAGTGGATAACAGTTGGATTTGTTCTTCCACTATAAAAGGGGAGTCTTCTTCTCCAAGTTGACCACCTCCTCCACCCCAAGCTCCATTGTTGCTCTAAGCTCCATTTTCGCCCGATATCTCTTCCTAGCCAATCAAACTTGTTTATTTCCTAGGGATTGGTTGAGAATGCCCCGATCTACACATCCACCAAGAGAAATTTGATTCCCCCACTAATCCCTCACGGATCTTGTTACTCTTGGGTGTTTGAGCACCCTAGACGGTTGAGATCATCGCGGAGCCATACTCCATTGTGGTGAAGCTTGTGGTGTTGTTGGGAGCCTCCAATTAAGTTGTGGGGATTGCCCCAACCTTGTTTGTAAAGGTTCGGTCGCCGCCTTCAAGGGAACCAATAGTGGAATCACGACATCTCGCATTGTGTGAGGGCGTGAGGAGAATACGGTGGCCCTAGTGGCTTCTTGGGGAGCATTGTGCCTCCACACCGCTCCAACAGAGACGTACTTCCTCTCAAAGGGAAGGAACTTCGGTAACACATCCTTGTCTTTGCCAGATCCACTCTTGGTTATCTCGTCCCTTTACTCATGCAAGCTTATCTTGTGTTACATCCCTTGCTTGCTTGTGTACTTATTGTTGTTGCACCATATAGGTTGCTCACCTAGTTGCATATCTAGACAACCTACTTTGATGCAAAGTTTAAATTGATAAAGAAAAGCTAAAAATTTTTATGTGCCTATTCACCCCCTCTAGTCAACTATATTGATCCTTTCAATTGGTATCAGAGCCTCGTCTCTTTATTAAGGACTTTGCCATCCAAAAAGTATGGTTGACGCCATATACGGTGAGGAGGAGCACCCAGGTGTGATCCCGTCCTCGTCTACGGCCGATGGGGGAACCTCGGTCTCATGTGAGGAGCTCAATGTGGCCTTGGACACATTTAAAACCTCCATGACGACCGATGTCGGTGTCAAAACCGGCGGATCTCGGGTAGGGGGTCCCGAACTGTGCGTCTAAGGCGGATGGTAACAGGAGGCAGGGGACACGATGTTTTACCCAGGTTCGGGCCCCCTAGATGGAGGTAAAACCCTACGTCCTGCTTGATTAATATTGATGATATGGGTAGTACAAGAGTAGATCTACCACGAGATCAGAGAGGCTAAACCCTAGAAGCTAGCCTATGGTATGATTGTATGTTGTCCTACGGACCTAAACCCTCCGGTTTATATAGACACCGGAGAGGGCTAGGGTTACACTAGGTCGGTTACAAAGGAGGAGATACACATATCCGTATTGCCTAGCTTGCCTTCCACGCCAAGTAGAGTCCCATCCGGACACGAGAAGAAGTCTTCAATCTTGTATCTTCATAGTCTAACAGTCCGGCCAATGGATATAGTCCGGCTGTCCGAAGACCCCTTAATCCAGGACTCCCTCAGTAGCCCCTGAACCAGGATTTCAATGACGATGAGTCCGGCGCGCAGTATTGTCTTCGGCATTGCAAGGCAGGTTCCTCCTCCAAATACACCACGGAAGAATTTGAATACAAGGATAGTGTCCGACCCTGCAAAATAAATTCCACGTACCACCGCAGAGAGAATAATATTTCCACAAATCTAATCTGCCGACTTGTTTTGACAACATGATGTTATGCCATGGCCCGGTGATTATCCAAACCGTTTCCTTTAACTAGCCCCACACATAACACGAGGCAGTTTTTTAACACGTCTCGTCAAAGCAGAGATCGTGTTCCCCTAATTATGGGATTCTCATCAATACGGTCATGGGTAACCCAACCGCGTCTAGGACTCCTAGATTATAGGCAAGTCCCAAACAGCCACGGAGAGGACGCTTGATATTCACCCTCTTTATAAAGGGACAAGGCTTTTACTTTTTCCCTCCCGTGCTCAATCGAATCCTTCCCCCGCCCCGAGTTCTAACACCCAAAGCCCAGGTCAGGTGCTCCGGATCTTCAATCATGTCCGGATCCAGCCTTCAAGGCCGATGGATGCCCTCCTCCATTACGGAAGAGGATATCAAGAAGTTGAGGGAGGCCAGATACCTGACCGCCGAGGTTTCGCATCGGCTGCCTGCCCAAGGGCAGGTCGTCCCTACTCCTGAACCCAACGAAGACGTCGTGTTCATCTCCCACTTCCTCCGAGGTCTAGGCCTCGCTCTAGATCCCTTCGTAAGGGGTTTGATGTTCTATTACGGGCTAGACTTCCACGATCTAGCCCCGGACTCCTTTCTCCACATCTCGGCATTTATTGTCGTGTGTGAGGCCTTCCTCCGCATTACCCCTCACTTTGGCCTGTGGCTCAAGACTTTTGACGTGAAGCCGAAGACGGTCGAGGGGCAGCATGTAGCCTGCGGAGGCGCATCCATAAGCAAGATCGCTGGAGCTCCATGGCCAAAAGGTTCCTTTCTAGAGGTGTCCGGATTATGGCAACGGGAGTGGTTTTACATCACAGCTCCCAGAAGCGCCAAGTGGGTGGCTGCCCCTGCTTTCCGCTCGGGCCCCCCACCACAACTGATGTCATGGATCAGCAGGGGGCTAATCTGGGGTCCAGCCAAGGACGTGCCTGTACTGCAGAGCCGCATTCAAGATCTCTTCGAAGGAGATTTCAGTCTGGTCATGGTGGTGCAAGTCATGCTGGTTCGACGAATCCAGCCATGCAAACGCCGACCCCTCCGCATGTGGGAGTTCAACCCAGAAGGACCACACTCTATTCAGAATTTCCTCGGCCCGACGCACGAGGAGCTGTATAAATCATTCTTCGGACCCCAAATAGAGTGTCCGGATACTGCCGAGGATGTGGGCCTGAGCAGCAACTGCACCGCCGAACAAGTAAGTAATCCTCTAGTCGAACACGCCGTCTTTCATTTATCATGACGTCATTCTGAGAAATTGCTCTTTGACCAGGACTGGCTAACAAAGGCGAAGATGATTCGGTGTTCGGCCCCCTTCCCGAGGGTTTAGAAAATCCGGTACTGGAAAAGATGCTTGAGCTAGCACCTTGCCCGGAGCCCTCAAAGGAAGATAAAGGGGGGGAATAATGAGGGCGAGAGCGAGCCCCCATCGCTACCAATTCCAACTGAGGGAATGAGCGCCTTCGTGAAGGAGGATAACCAAGGGGAAGGATCCGACCTTCTCTCGCTTCAGGGAAGGAAGAGGACCGCCTCTGAAGATCCGGAAACTAATGTTTCCAAGCGGGAGAAGAAATCTCCGCTAGAGGGTCCTGCCTTGGAGGGTGCTCTTGCCGTACAAAGTCCGCACGGGGATCAGCCCTCCAACGAGCTATAAGTAATCAAAAAGTACTTTAATAGTGAAGATATACTACCTTACCTCTGAGGAAAATAACCGAAGCCTTTATCTTGCAGTTCAGACCTTAGCCTCTCTCAGCAGAGCTCGTCTTCGGGGGATCTTCTTCCGGAGATGATGGAGAGCGAAACGCCTCCCCCGGACTCCCCTGCTCAAGAAGCGGGCGACCTTGAAGTGTCGTCACGGAGGACCTCTCTGGATCCGATGAGGCCAGAAGATAATCCTATAGTCACCCGAAGTCCCCAGCGTCCGGCTCTCGAAGAGAGCAAACAAAAGAGTCCGGCACCATCTGGTATGCGGTCGGACGTACTGAGGGAGCTGTTGAAGCGAGAAGCCATCTCAGAAGAACACTGTATGTTGATGGGTACGGTGATGGAAAGAATTTTATCCGCCGAAAGCGGATTGCATGAAGCCTTTATGAGTCTACTGACGGGCTTTGAGGTACGTGAAATGATATAATTTTTGATAGTACCGCACATGTTTAGGTGTGCCCTGTGTAGATAGTAGCCCCTGAGACTTTGGTTATCGTCGAGAACGGCGGCGAACAGAGGATCATAGTCCCAGGTAATTACCAGATTGCCTTTGTGTGCAGGTGGTGGAAGCTCTGGTGGCTAGACGGACTAATGAGTTTGCCGAACTAAAGCGGCAACTGGATGCGGCAGATGCCGACATCGAGCTTGTTAACAAGTGGCTTGACGAGTCACAGGGTAAGTAACGTTTTCTGGTGAATGTCACATAGTAAGAGGAGCATGATGCCAGTATCTTTAATATGTTGTGACTGCAGATGGAGCTGCCACCGTGGAGACCCTTCGGGCGGAACTTGCCCAAGCTAAGGAACAAGCAAGAATTAGCAATGCGGCTGCTTTGAAGGCGGCTGAAGAGTTAAGAGCCGAGAAGGCCGCGCATTGCGAAAGCAAAGAGAAGATGGCCAAGATAGCCATAAAATTAAAAGACACTGCCGACCGTTGCCGGTTCCTTGAAGAAGAGAACTGAGTGAAGGCAGCGGACCTTGAAAAGGCCGCGATGATGACCAAAGACACCCGCTCTGCTATGAGGGCGAAGAAGGAGGAGCTGCGTGAAGCCGGGGATATTGCGGCTGGGAAGCCCTTTCTGCTACAGAGGAAGTTCGGAGATCCGCGGTATGCCCCTCTGGATCGGCTATGGAGTTCGGCAGCCGCATACATGGACTTGGCAGCGAGCGCTATCGATGCGGTCGAATACTTCTGAGATCAGACAGATCGTGAAGTGGACAAGCTGTTCTGGTCGCAATTTAACGTTCCAGAGCGTCCGCTTCCCTTGACCGATCAGCTAGCCGAATGGGCCGAACTTAATAGATTGTCCTGACTTGCCATGAGGTCCGTCGTAGATCATCTGTGGCCGGAGAAGCCGAAGCCGAACAACTATTTCAGCTTAGTGCAACAGTTCCTTGGTGTGGTGCCGCGCATCAATGCGATGAAGAGGTCGGCGTGCATAGAAGGCTCGCGGATGGCCTTTGCCCGTGTCAAAGCATACTGGGCGTAGATGGATGCTACCACTATTGCGGCGCAGGGTTCGGCCATAGGCCGAGTGGCTGCCGAGCACTATTTTGAAGAAGTTCTTGAGGGTGCTTATTTGATAGAGGCTGTCGGTGTACAAAAAGAGGGGTGCACTTTTGGTACCCCTATAACTGTGCATGGGCAGTCTGAGCCACGGGCACCACCACACTGAGCAAGACAAGGGAGGTGAGCCAAGGTAAGGCCGAAGCTCAGGAGAAGCAGAACGATGCCAAGACCAAGACCACAAAGAGCAAAGGGGACGAAGCGGACTCCCCCCGGCAAGATCCTTGCCGGGAGGCGGTTTTAGCAAACCCGACAAGACCCTTGCCGTGGTAGCTCGCCCCACACCTACGGAGTGAGTCACCCTTGAGTCCACTGCCCCCATGGGGGCAGTGGATTCGGGAGACATCCCCGTGGTGGCATGCAGATCTTTGTGAAGACATTCAAGATCAGATACACCCTTCAGAAGATGATGATCCTTGGCGGGATCCCAGCCAAGGAGGACCACAAGGCCCCCAACAAGAGCCTTGCCGGGGATGACAGCAGGCGCCACGGCAAGACCCTTGCCGGGGCCCCGGCAAGGCCCTTGCCAAGAACACCCGTTGGGCCACCATCAGGCCCACGCCAGTCGAACCTCCACCGCCGTTCGCATGCAGCTGCCGACCCAACCAGCTGGGCAGGCACCTGCGTGGCGGCATGCAGATCTTCGTGGAGACCCACCGCTGCGCCACCTCAGCTGCCTGCCTGCCTACATGGCACCGCGGGCGCCGCTGGCCAGGGAGTGTGTCGACGCGAGAGGGAGCGGCGACGGACGAGACAGGGCTCTCCCCCGTCCCTGATAAAGCAAGGACACCTGGGCAAGACGCATTAAATGCGCCTTGTCATGTAATGCGAGGGATAACCTCGCATCACTGTTCCCTTTCCACCTCCTGGTGCTACTATGGCAACCCCTTTCCTATAAAAGGAGGCCGAAGGTGACCAGGAGGAGGATTCGGCTTTTTGGAGCTCCTCACGCCCCATAGCTAGCTCAAGAACACAGATATACAATCCACCAAAGCAGGAGTAGGGTTTTACGCATCCCCGCGGCCCGAACCTGGATAAACGAACCGTGTGCTATCTGTTTGATCCGCTCTTCTCACGACCCCGCGCCCCGCAACCGTAGTAGGGATTCTTGTGATCCCATAGGTGTCGTTCCCACCAACATCTTTGGCGCGCCAGGTAGGGGGGCACAGTTGTGAGAATCGGCTTTAGTAGTTAGTTCGACGCTTCTTCATCGTCATGGCGCCCAAGAAGAAGATGACGGTGGCGGTTGGCCCGTCGGAAACCGGACATCCCGTCCCGACGCGGGCGAGCAGCGGACCGGTCGCAGAAAGGACCCGTGGTGCCGTTCACGAACACCAACACCGTCCCAGCAGCCGGAGCTTGGGAGGCGGCGATGTTCGTGCGCCTGGTAGCGGGCCGCACGCCGCCAAATCCAAAGATGGAGCCAGGCCCTCCGCGGGGGGCGCAGGGCCTTCCAAGATCGCTACCGCCCCGCCCGAAGGCGATGCGAGGGCCTCCAAGACTCCCACGCTGGCGCCGATGGCGCATTCCTCTCAAGCGGCGTGCAACGAACGGCACAACCACGCCGAAGACCCCGGGCGTCGCCGCGGGAAGAGCCCCGAGCGCCACTCCCGAGAGGTAGAAGACCTGCCCGCTCGCCGAGGCGCTGGTGAAGATGGCATGCGACCGCAGGGTCATGATAAAGCTCCTTCTGACATGGTCAGAAGTCGAAGCGCGTCGCATCCGTGCAGGTTTCGCTGCCACCAATGCCAGCAGAAGCCCTGGCGCGCGCGCAATTGCTCCTCGATTTTCCTCCCACTACGGGGAAACTTGACAAATGGAGAGCCACTATCCGAAGCCTTGTTGCGGTGGCCAACAAAGATGAACCGAGTCCGGTGGAGCCCCCGGGTCGATGCTCCAACGGAGTCCCTCGCACCAGTGGCAGGAAAGCCGGCGGCGCCGCGACCATGGTGCACTCGCCTCCTCCTCGCCCGGTACCGCGGACGCCAGCCCGTCACGACGTTGCGGGCGACAAAATCTCCATAGCGTCGTCCGACCCGCAGAGCCACTGTGACCAGCGCCAAGTCCTTCGGGAACGAGAACATGAAGATGCTCGAACCACTATCGAGCGCCGGCGCGGAGCGCGCCACCAGTCAGACAGGCGAGCAGGGCCTGCTGTGAACCACCCGGCACCGGAGAGCCCTGGAGGCCTACCTTACGAGGTAGGCAGTCCGGCTTTTACCCGTGAGCTGTGGCAGTTCCAGTGGCCCACTCACCGCACCTTCAAACCTGACGTGGGCGAAAAGTACAGCGGCAAGACCCACCCGTCCGAGTTCCTCAGCATCTACACCATTGCGATGCAAGCTGCCGGAGCCCGCGACGATAAGGTGCTTGCAAATTACTTTCCGTTGGCTCTTAAACCCAACACCATGTCATGGTTGATGCACTTGCCGGTAGACTCTATTTCCTCCTGGTCGGATTTTTGCCATGAGTTTGTGGGCGCCTTTACTAGAGGCCACCAAGCCCATGGCCAAGCGAGCGACCTGCATGTCATTCCCCAGAAGGGAGGCGAGAGTCTCCGCAAGTATATACAGAGGTTCAGCCGGATACAGTACAATATCCCTGATGTTCACCCTGCCGCCATCATCAGCGCGTTCCATCAGAACGTGCGTAACCGCAAGATGCGCGGAGAGCTGGAAATGAACAAGGTGAAAGATGTACCAGAACTCTATGTTGTTGCTGACAGATGTGCCCGGGCTGAAGAGGGAAGGAAGTACCCCGGCGAAGACACCGGCATGGAAACCGACTCCTCGGATGAAGATACTGCCGCCCCGGCGAAGAAGGGCCGGCGCCGCAACAGGAAGCGCAAGGGTAAAGCCGTGCTTGCCGTCGAGGGATTTGGTGACACCGGCTCCACCAAGAAAACCAAGGCAGATGACCCCGGCAAGGAAATTGCTGGATGTGTCGCCTGCCAGGCCTTGGCGGTTGCCGAGAAGCCAGGAAACTCTGACAAGCGATACTGCAAGATCCATCGCACCAAAGGCCATGCTCTCCAAGACTGCCGACAGATTAAGCTCCTCGCTGAGAAGCAGAGGGCTGAATACGAGAGGCGGGACAAGGAGAAGGGCCAAGACGGTGCTGAGGGGTTCGGCAAGAAGCGTGACGGCCAGGCGGGCCGTCACGGCAAGGATAAACAACAGGAGAGGCCCGCCCGGGGCCGTGACAAAAATCCAGAAGACGACGATCATGAAGAGGATGACGAATCCGGCGACCAAGAGTTTCAGAAAGCTACAGAGGCCATGTGCGTCGACGGCGGCGCCTCGCTGCATACTTCTCACCGCCAGCTTAAACAGTGGGCGCGAGAGATTACAGCAGCAGAGCCGTCGTTTGATGCCCAAAGGCCGCTGAAGTGGTCCGGCACACCTATCATTTTTTACACTGAGGATCACCCTGATCGCACTACTGCGGTCGGGTGCTTGCTATTGTTGGTTTCACCAACAATACGCAACCTCAAGGTGACAAAGATGCTAGTCGATGGCGGGGCCGATCTGAACTTGATCTCGCCTGCCGTGGTCGAGAAACTGCAGATTCCTGATGGAGACCTCGAAGAGACGGGCACGTTTCAGGGGGTCAACCCGGGAAGAAGCCAACCTAAGGGAAAGGTCACGCTGCCCGTGACTTTTGGAAGCGATCTGAACTACAGGACGGAGAGGATCGTTTTTGATGTTGCCAAGATCCCCTTGCCCTACAACGGGATCCTTGGCCGCCCAGCGCTGGCCAAGTTCATGGCGGCGTCACACTACTCCTACAACACCCTGAAGATGCCAGGACCTGTGACGATCATCACCATCCCCTACGATAAGAAAGATGCGCTGATTTGGGCTGACCAATTATACCAACAAGCAGTTGCAGCAGCTGCCGCCACAAGGGCACTTGCTCCTGCCGCTGGGACCCCGGGAGGGAAGAAGAAGAAGAAGAAGACCGGTGAGACCTCGGACACCCACTCCAGCAAGCGCACCTCTTCGGAGTGTAGCGCTCCCATCGAGGACGTGCCAGAGAGCTCCACCGGTGGAAACAAGAAGCCCAGGGCTATACTGCCGGGAACCAAGAAGGTTTCTATCAATGAGGACGGCACGGGAGGGTCTTTCACCATAAGCTCCACCCTCGACGACAAATAGGAAGACGCGCTCGTCACCTTCCTGCGGGCGAATGTCGATGTGTTTGCATGGCAAGCTTACGACATCCCCGGCGTTCCCAGGAAGGTGATTGAGCACCACCTTGCTGTCTGTCCTCTGCGCGGCCCGTCAAGCAGAAGGTCAGAAAGAAAGCTTTGGAACGACAAGAGTTCATCACAGAGGAGATCCGGAAACTGGAAGCAGCGGGTTTGGTAAGAGGAGTGCTCCATCCAACGTGGTTGGCCAATCCGGTCGTAGTGCGCAAGGCTAATGGGAAGTGGAGGCTGTGTATTGATTACACAGATATCAATAAGGCTTGTCCTAAGGACCCCTTCCCGTTGCCGCACATTGACCAGATTGTTGACTCCACAGCTGGGTGTGATCTGTTGTCATTCCTCGATGCCTACTCCGGCTACCACCAGATCTTCATGACAAGAGAAGACGAAGAGAAAACAGCATTCATCACCCCATGTGGTACGTATTGTTTCATGCGGATGCCTTTCGGGCTGAAGAGTGCTGGTTCGACGTTTGCAAGGGCGGTCCAGATTGGTTTTGAACCCCAGCTCCATAGAAATATGGAAGCTTATATGGATGACATAGTGGTCAAAACCAAGGACAGGGCAACCCTCATACCGGATTTGCAAGAAACATTTGCAAACCTGCGCAAGATCAATCTTAAGCTGAACCCTGAGAAGTGCGTCTTTGGCGTCCCGTCCGGCAAGCTTCTCGGGTTCTTTGTGTCACAGCGTGGGATAGAGGCCAATCCAGACAAGATCAAAGCTATAGAGCAGATTGAAGCACCCAAGCGAATCAAGGATGTGCGTCGGCTTGCTGGTTGCGTCGCCGCCATGGGCAGATTCATTTCCAAGTCTGCCGAGCGCGCCCTTCCCTTTTTCAAGATCCTGAAAAAGGCGGGCCCGATGGAGTGGACGCCAGAAGCCGAAGCAGCATTGCAAGATTTGAAGAAGTACCTCTCCTCCGCGCCAACACTAGTTGCGCCTAGACCAGAGGAGCCGTTGCTACTATACCTGGCGGCAACGAACTAGGTGGTCAGCGTTGCACTAGTGGCACAGAGAGAGGTTGACGACAAGGTAATGGCAGCGACAGAGCCTGACACCACCAATGCAGAGACGACACAGCCAGTTGAAGTGCCGCCGAAGAAGAAAATGATCCAGCACCCGGTCTACTTTGTTAGTTCCCTCCTGCAGGGAGCTAGATCAAGGTACTCTGGCATGCAGAAACTGCTCTTCGACCTTCTTATGGCCTCGAGGAAGCTGCGTCACTACTTCCAGGCACACGAGATCACTGTCGTCACTCGCCTCCCTCTGCAACGGATATTGCACAATCCAGATGCAACGGGAAGAATTGTGGAATGGGCACTGGAGTTGTCTAGCTTTGGCCTCAAGTTTGAAAGTACTTCGACGATTGAGAGCCGAGTCCTGGCGGAGTTCATTGCAGAGTGGACTGCAACGCGTGACGAAGAAGCCCAAGAGACTGCTCTCCCCGGCAAGGAGGCAAGTTGCAGTTGGATCATGTACTTTGATGGAGCTTTCTCCTTACACGGCGCCGGGGCTGGCGTACTACTTGTCGCGCCCACCGGAGAGCACCTCAAGTACGTGATCCAGATGCACTTCCCCAGGGAGGTGTCAACAAACAATATGGCAGAGTACGAAGGGCTGCTTGCCGGTCTTAGGATCATGGCGGACCTCGGAATCAAGAAGCTCATCGTCAGGGGCGACTCGCAGCTCGTCGTCAAGCAAGTCAACAAGGACTACCAGAGCCCGTTGATGAAGGCCTACGTCGATGAAGTGAGAAGGCGGGAAGAGCGTTTCGATGGTATACAGGCTGAATACGTTCCCCGAGCGGAGAACGATATCGCCGATTACCTGTCAAAACGCGCTGCCCTCAAGCTACCTGTGGAACCAAGTACCTTTGTGCTCCAGCTAACTCAGCCATCCGTTGATCCATCGACAGAGCAGAACAAGAGAAGGAAATCAGGACCCGACAAGTACTTTCCCGCCGAGCTCCTCAGAACCGCCGGCAAGGATGTTGCCAGGGACACTGAGCCCGCCACAGGACGGCTAGCTCCGGCGGAGCGTCAAGCTCTTGCCATCGAGACAGCCGCCCCTATAGCGGAGGAAATGCCTTTAGTCCTCGCCGTCGAGCCTCAGGCTCCAGCGTGGGCACATCATACCGTCCGATTCCTCCAAACAGGGGAACTTCTTGAAGAGCAGGAAGAAGCAGAAAAAGTAGCCCATCGCTCTACCATGTATCAGTTCGTCGATGACGTCCTGTACAGAAAGAGGCCGAACGGTGTGAAATTGAAGTGTATCCCTCGGGAGGAAGGACTGGAGCTGTTGGCAGAGATACACGGAGGCGTATGTGGATCCCACATCGGGTCAAGGGCCCTTGCCGGCAAGGCATTTCGGCAAGGCTTCTTCTGGCCCACCGCCCTCCAGGATGCGATGACACTAGTCACCAGGTGTGAAGCGTGTCAGTTCCATTCAAAGAAGCTTCATCAGCCAGCTCAATCCCTTCAAACCATTCCTCTCTCCTGGCCCTTCTCGGTCTAGGGGCTCGACATACTGGGCCCTTTCCCCCGCGCTGTCGGGGGCTTTGAGTACTTGTACGTTGCAATCGACAAGTTCACAAAGTGGCCGGAGGTGGAGGCAGTGAGGAAGGTCACAACTCAGTCAGCCGTCAAGTTCTTCAAGGGACTAGTGTGCCGTTTTGGTGTACCCAACAGGGTCATCACCGACAACGGCACATAGTTCACAAGCCGCACCTTCATGCAATATATCCAAGACCTCGGTAGCAAAGTCTGTTTCACTTCCGTTGCTCACCCACGAAGCAATGGTCAAGCTGAGAGGGCAAGCGCTGAAGTACTATGAGGCTTAAGGACCAAGACCTTTGACAGGCTGCACAAGAGTGGAAGGCGCTGGATTGATGAGTTGCCGACGGTTCTTTGGTCGATCAGGACGACGCCAAATCGAGCCACCGGCCAGACACCTTTTGCCCTGATATACGGGGCAGAAGCAGTTCTCCCCACTGAACTCATATACGGGTCACCTCGAGTGCTCGCTTATGATGAGCTTGAGCAAGAGCAACTGCGGCAAGATGACGAAATGCTCCTTAAGGAAGATCGTCTTCGGGCAGCTGTGAAAGCAGCACGCTACCAGCAGGCCTTGCGCCGCTACCATAGCCGCAAGGTTCATGCCCGAAGCCTTGAGGAAGGCGACCTTGTCCTTCGGCGCGTTCAATCGGCCAAGAATTCCAACAAGTTGACGCCAAAGTGGGAAGGCCCTTATCGGGTAATACGAGTCACCAGGCCCGGCGCAGTCTGCCTGGAGACTGAAGATGCCGTTCCGGTGAGTAACTCCTGGAACATTGAGCATCTTCGCAAGTTTTACCCGTGAGGCGCGGCTTGCCGGGCCCCCCGGCAAGCCACCTTTTGTACAAGCATTGCCGATGATGCATGTAACCCTTTGTACAAAGCCAGGCGCAGACCCTGAGCATAAATAAATGAAGCGCTGGCGCCCTAAGTTATAGCATGCATGCTAGGTCGAGTCTCGTCCTTGGTTAGGGTTGATAGTGCTTAGCGGCGACTAACCCCTAGCCTAGAGGTCGACTGTGCATCTCTTTGCCGTTCTTTCGTCTTCTTCGGTTCGCAGGACTCACAAGTATCCTTGCCGGATCACTTGAGGACGAAAAAGAGAAGAGGGACGGACCAGCATCTAGACCCCGGCAAGCCAGTATTGCCGGGGGCTGCAAGAGCAAAGATTCACCCACGGCAAACCAGAGTTGTCGGGGGCTACAGCTTCAGATAAGTTCTTCATCCCTTATCATGCATTCCCTTATGGACTAAGGTATGTGAAACCTCGTTTTTTCCTAAAACTACCGTGCTCCCCTAACTCTAGGCCCTAGGGCTTGTTCCTGGGGCCAGGTTTGGTAGTAGTCGCAGCAGCGAGAGGATGAAACAAGGAGCCTGAACCCACCTCATCCCTGCCTCCGCCAAAGGTGTGAGAAAGGTTGAGTGAAGGGGGGAGACGGCAAGGCCTGTTGCTGGGCAAGGAAATGTTTATCTTAAGGATATCAAGGATTTACTCCTTGTCGTGGGTTCTACCCACAAACAAATGACCCGGCAAGCATCCCTTTTTCATTAAAAAAACATTCCACTCAGGTACAGTCCATAGGGAATGAAAAACATGAATGATGGGATTACAAGTTTTAAATTCAGCTAAGGCCCGAAGGCTTACAAACTAAAAAGAGATAAGGTGCCCGTAATCCCTTTCTTGTCCCTCTCCTCAGGAGGCAGGTCAAGGAGACGAAAAGGGCAAAAGGGGCGCCTAGGCAAGCTACGGGTGGCAGAAGACACCAAGAGAACATCTCGGTGGCCGTCCGAAGGCTGGATGGTGATGGCGGCACCGGAAGTAGAGCTCGAAGACGAGGCGGCAGGACGTCAGCACGCGTCGAAGGCGTCGGTGCCCGCGTACTCTGACTTGACGGCCTTGCCGTCCGCCCTTTTCCTCTTCCACAGCCTCCCAATGCCAGCCGCCCAAGGAGACGACCCCGAGAAGTTCAGGGAGCCGGCGACGCGGATGATGGGGTCGCCGGTGCCGCACGGAGCGGCGCCCGACACCTAATCGGACCCGTCATCCTGCCGCCTACTACCCTCGTTGTCGCTGCCGCTGTCCTCCTCGTCACTCCCGCCCGAGGAGGAGTCTTCGCTATCAGAAGAGCTCTCCACGCAGCATCTTGCATGGGTATCGAAGCACCCGAAGACCTTGACGGAGAGAAGGCCACCCTCCATCAGCTTAAAATGGAGAGTGAGCCCCGCCGTCAAGCGGTGGATATGGGAAAACGTCTTCCATCCCCGACAGAGATATATCACGTGAGGGGTGAGGAAATCGACGCGGGCCCGCGTGCCACTGATCGCACAGCCCCTCATGTGTAGCCACAACGACTCCGGCGGATCCAGCTCCATCTCCCGCGCGAATGGAGTCGGGAGAGGAAGGCGACGGCGAGGCGGCCGGCGTAGCCTGACGAAGAACTCGCAAGGGTCATCCCCAACATGGCCCTCCACGGGGGGAGGAACTGCTGGCGGAGGCGAGGCCGGCGCGCCACCCCGTCCTCCTCTTCCTCGAGCGCCTCGGCCTCGCCCACGGCCTCGCCCCCTCCCTCTTCCCCTCGCAGCTGGCTCTGCCACCACGGGTGCAGGAGAAGGAGGGACGCGTTGTCAAGCGGCGACCCTCGCCGCCACCGTTGAAGGACCAGGATTCCCTCTCTCCATGACGGATGGAAGGGGGGAGCAGAAGCTGAAGGAAGGAGGAGATGAAGGAATGCGGGACGCCACCCCCTCCCGCTCTTTATAAAGGAACGGGGTGGGGGCTTGGCCGCCCCGCTCAGCCAATCAAGATGCGGAAGGCGCAGGGAACTGGGACCGACCCGCCGCCCCAGCCCGCGGCGGCCCGGTTTCCCGCCTCCACCGTTCACCACCCCAAGCACATGAGAGCCACGTGGCAGGCGTGCAGGACCGAGGCGACGTGTGAGGCGACCTGTCCCCACCCCGTGATCGTGGGGAGTGGACGCCTTGAAGACCACGCCTCGGCCCCGTTCAGTAAATGGGCCGCGCCTCCACGCCTCCCTCTGTTTATGGGGAAGACGCGAACTGCCCCCTTTACTACGACGTGACGCATGCATGCAGAGCTCAGCCCCACGCATGCCGCCCACGTCACACACGCCTCCCCACGCCGCGCCACGCGCGGGAAGCATGGGAAGCGCAGCGCGCGAAGAGACTTACCGCGGTAAAAACCGCCCCGCCTGCCCGCGCACCGTTTTTGGGCCTAGCCCAACGACGCGATTGCGCTTACGTGTGGCCCAGGCCCGGGGGCTCCTGTCGGTGTACAAAAAGAGGGGTGCACTTTTGGTACCCCTATAACTGTGCACGGGTAGTCTGAGCCACGGGCACCACCACACTGAGCAAGGCAAGGGAGGTGAGCCAAGGTAAGGCCGAAGCTCAGGAGAAGCAGAACGATGCCAAGACCAAGACCACAAAGAGCAAAGGGGACGAAGCGGACTCCCCCCGGCAAGATCCTTGCCGGGAGGCGGTTTTAGCAAACCCAGCAAGACCCTTGCCGTGGCAGCTCGCCCCACACCTACAGAGTGAGTCACCCTTGAGTCCACTGCCCCCATGGGGGCAGTGGATTCGGGAGACATCCCCGTGGTGGCATGCAGATCTTTGTGAAGACATTCAAGATCAGATACACCCTTCAGAAGATGATGATCCTTGGCGGGATCCCAGCCAAGGAGAACCACATGGCCCCCGGCAAGAGCCTTGCCGGGGATGACAGCAGGCGCCACGGCAAGACCCTTTCCGGGGCCCCGGCAAGGCCCTTGCCAAGAACACCCGTTGGGCCACCATCAGGCCCACGCCAGTCGAACCTCCACCGTCGTTCACATGCAGCTGCCGACCCAACCAGCTGGGCAGGCACCTGCATGGCGGCATGCAGATCTTCGTGGAGACCCACTGCTGCGCCACCTCAGCTGCATGCCTACCTACATGGCACCGCGGGCGCCGCTGGCTAGGGAGCGTGTCGACGCGAGAGGGAGCGGCGACGGACGAGACATGGCTCTCCCCCATCCCCGATAAAGCAAGGACACCTGGGCAAGACGCATTAAATGCGCCTTGTCATGTAATGCGAGGGATAACCTCGCATCACTGTTCCCTTTCCACCTCCTGGTGCTACTGTGGCAACCCCTTTCCTATAAAAGGAGGCCCAAGGCGACCAGGAGGAGGATTCGGCTTTTTGGAGCTCCTCACGCCCCATAGCTAGCTGAAGAACACAGATATACAATCCACCAAAGCAGGAGTAGGGTTTTACGCATCCCCGTGGCCCGAACCTGGATAAACGAACCGTGTGCTATCTGTTTGATCCGCTCTTCTCACGACCCCACACCCCGCAACCGTAGTAGGGATTCTTGTGATACCATAGGTGTCGTTCCCACCGACAGAGGCCCAGTGCTCGAAGAATATTATGTTTGAGTGACATGTATTCCCATTGTAAACACAATGTTTTTATGAAATGTATTAAGGCTATATTTATACTTTTGCCTGAAAGTAATATGATGCCTCCTGTGCGGCTGTTTATGTATATATGTATATAACCTAAAAGATTGTAGTCGTCGGCTTCAACCCCCACGCATATAATGCGGAGGTGCTCGCAGAAGACGTGTGTTCACACTTAACCCAACGTCTTGGTCCTATTAAGGAGGTGATAGCGCAGTGAACGAGGCAACCGGACTATAATGCTTTAATACTTTCACTTAGCCATAGGAGTTTGACGGTGGGGCTACTGTATAGCCCCTGGTGGCTCCGCACTCTCCCGAACTCGGGGTGCGTATATGCCTGGCCGGGAAATGGCCCTTCGTTAAAGCGAAGGAATTCTAACATTCCGATAGGTCATCAAGTGGTTGACCAGTCTCGCGCTATATCATGATAGTCAGTTTTCGGCTTTCTCTACTGAGGTGCTCGTCCGGATGAACCAGGGCACAATCGCAGTAGTTCTCCTGGTGCTGCCTTAGCCGATAGAGCGGAATGTAAGGCACCAAAGCACAGGAGCCGGGCAAACCCAACATTTGACCAAAGACATGATTCGGAGCTGATGCATATAAGGCCAAACTCGCGACACCGAACACTCCCTAAGGTATTCGGTCTTTATGGTATAACCCGAGCCTAAGTAGTGCCCTTTGTAAGAAGCCCCTTGTGTCCAGGTACGTGCATTATTCTGACGTGGCCACATGCCAAGACGTCAGCATCCTTCTCAATTGTACTGAGAATCCGAGGGATGTGTACCAACAAGAGACAGTAAAAAAGGTTTTCGTAGGGTCTTAATCTAAAGAGAATCCTTGGAACGGGTCCCTGCTGCACGTCTGCGCCTCTGTCTCCGTTGTGTCATATCCTGGACGGGTGTAGCATGATGGTCATCTGTAAAAGAGAGGAACTTAGGTGAAAAGTTGTCGTGCAAAAAGGTAGTTTTAAAGAAACCATGTATAATTCAAGATGAGTAAAAATTGCCATTTGTCTGCGCGCGTTGAGCCCCTTGTATTTGTAATAGGGGTGTGGCCATCAATCTTGTATGAATTACATATAGCTGCGCCGGACTCGTCTAACCGTGTCCGTGGTCTTGATGACCTGTCAAATGCTTTAGTTGGTGAGGCTGTTTTTAGTGTGCGGCTGCCAAGGCAGTCGCACTCTCTTCGGCGCGCAAAGATCGCTCAATATTTCCATTCACTGTAATGATGCCACATGGATCGGGCATCTTGAGCGTGAGGGAAGCGTAATGTGGTATTGCATTAAAACGAGCGAAAACTTCGCGTCCAAGCAGTGCTTGATAGCCACTTTGGAACGGAGCAATGTGGAAGGTTAAATGTTCGCTAAGGAAGTTATCGGGGAAGCCGAATATAACCTCTAGTAGCAGGGAGCCCGTGCAATGAGCCCCTTGGCCTGGCGTTACTCCTTTAAAGGTAGTATTGTTGTGGAAAATTTTCGTTGGGTCTATCCATTTTGCGGATTGTGTCCTGGTATATCAGGTTTAAACTACTGCCACCGTCCATCAGGACTCGTGTGAAGTGGTATCTGTCAATTATTGGGTCTAATACCAAGGCAGCCCATCCTGCACACCGGATACTTGCTGAGTAATCCCGATGGTCGAAAGTGATCGGTTGAGACGACCAATGGCAGGACTCCGCGGTGATAGGCCCTTGGGTATATTTCTCTGGGAGTGCCGCTTTGTTTCTCCCCTTGATCACGTGTAACACGTTTACTGTTTTGACTTCTGGTGGAAATTTCTTTTGTTCCCCAGTGTCTTGCTTGAGAGGTTCATCCTCGTCTTCGCTTGGTGTATCCTCCCCCTTGTGTACGACGTTGAGCTTGCCGGACTGCTTGAAGACCCAACATTCTCTGTGGGTATGATTAGCGGGTTTACCAGGGGTTCTATGGGTCTGACATATTTGGTCCAGAATTTTGTTTACGCTGGACAGTTCGTCTCTAGTGCCTTTAGAGGGCGGCTTTTGTTGACCTGGACGAGAGCTTCTGAATCCGGCGTTTACTGTCGTGCTCTTTAGGCTGTCTTCTTTATTCCGGCGTTTATTATTGTTGCTGCGCCGTGATTTCCCGTTTCCATCTCTAACTTCGGATGTACTGGGGTCGCTGGTGCTGCATCTGGCTAGCCAGCTATCCTCACCCGTGCAAAAGCGGGTCATGAGGCTTGTTGATGCTGCCATTGTTCTCAACTTTTCTTGGCCGAGGTGTCTAGCAAGCCATTCGTCACGGACGCTATGCTTAAAAGCTGCCAAGGCTTCGGCGTCCGGACAGTCAACTATTTGGTTCTTTTTAGTAAGAAACCTGTTCCAAAGCTTTCGGGCTGACTCTCCGGGTTGTTGAGTTATATGACTCAAATCGTCCGCGTTCGGAGGTCGGACATAAGTCCCTTGAAAATTTGCCCGAAAAGTGCCTTCGAGCTCTTCCCAGCTTCCAATGGAGCTTTCGGGGAGGCTTTTAAGCCGGTGCCGAGCTGGCCCTTTGAGTTTGACGGGTAAATACTTAATGGCGTGGAGATCATCTCCTCGAGCCATATGGATATGGAGGATATAGTCCTCAATCCAGACCCCCGGGTCTGTTGTTCCGTCGTATGCCTCTATGTTTACGGGTTTGAATCCCTTTGAAAATTCATGGTCCAGCACCTCATCGGTGAAACATAGGGGGTGTGCGGCACCCCTGTATCTGGGTGTACCGCGTTGTTCGGATGTTTGTTGTGTTGCATCGTATGCTGGAGCACGCTTGCGTGGTCCATAGATGGATCTGGCTTCGCCATCCTTTTGATGCGAGCCCTCGCGTGGATCGCGTATTGGCTTATGTGCGGCGTTGTTTGCCGCTCTATGTTGGCCGTGAGGTCGTTTATCCGGCCAGATGGCTATTTTAATTTTTGGTTTTGGGGGATCTAAGGCCTCCTCATCGAATTCAGGTAGCAACTTCCGCTTTGGGTAGCTCTTGGTGGGGCGATTACCGCCGTACTTCGCTGCTGTGTTGAGTACTTTACTCCATCTAATTTGGAGTGTGTCTTGCGCAGCCTTGAGCCTTTGCTTCTGCTTTTTTAGACTCCTCGCGGTTGCAACGAGCCTTTGATGGGCATTCTGTTGCTCCGGGTGTCTGTCCGGTGTGATGTCGTCCGGACTATTATCTTTGACAGAGTCGGGTTGTTCGGTTTGATTCTCCGTGTTGCCATGGTCCGGCACTGGTTCACCCTGCTCTAACGCTAGGTCTGTATGATCGTTGTTTCTACCGAGGCACTTCCGTTCCTCGTCCGGACTATTTGGGGTGGCGCTTACGCCGCCGCTTTGACTGCTTCTCAAGGGGACAACCCTTCGGTGCGTCCTTCCGTTCCTCGTCGTCGTTTTCTTTTGGTGTGTCCACCATGTATACGTCATGTGGTGAAGTGGGCGTCCAGTGCCCTGTGGGCAGTGGTTCCTGTTCGTCTCCTGCATCGTCGTCCATATCGTCAATGTCTTCAGAGTCGGAGTCGAGCATGTCGGTTAAGTCATCGACAGTGGCTACTAAGTGGGTGGTGGGTGGGTGGCGAATTTCTTCATCATCCGCATCGCAATCCTGCCGGGCATAGTTCGGCCAGGACTCTCCTGACAAGGAGAGAGACTTTAATGAATTCAGTATGTCGTCGAAGGGCGAGGGCTGAAAGATATCCGCGGAGGTAAACTCCATGATCGGCGCCCAACCGGATTCGATAGGAATGGGCGCAGGCGGTTCGGAGTCCGTGGCCGGAGAGGTATCCGACGGTTTAACAACACGGCTCTTGTGAAGGGTAAGGTCGATATTTGGCTCGATCGCCGCTGAGGATACAGCCTCCGTGACGGGGTCTATCCAGCCGTCCATGGATGGTGCAACTGGCTCCGAATTGAGGCTCGGAGCGGCTGCCGGTGTGATCACCTGAATACAGTCCGATGGTAGAGCTAAATCGTACTCACCGTGACCGTGTGGCGCACAAGGCAGGGGCTCGAATCCGTCAAAGATTAAGTCTCCGCGGATATCGGCCGTGTAATTTAAGCTTCCAAACCTGACCTGACGGCCAGGGGCGTAACTTTCGATCTGCTCCAGATGGCCAAGCGAGTTGGCCCGTAGTGCGAAGCCGCCGAACACAAAGATCTATCCGGGGAGAAAAGTCTCACCCTGGACTGCATGGCTATCGATGATAGTAGGAGCCATCAAGCCTAACGGCGACGACACAGAGGAACTCTCAATGAAAGCACCAATGTCGGTGTCAAAACCGGCGGATCTCGGGTAGGGGGTCCCGAACTATGCGTCTAAGGCGGATGGTAACAGGAGGCAGGGGACACGATGTTTTACCCAGGTTCGGGCCCCCTTGATGGAGGTAAAACCCTACGTCCTGCTTGATTAATATTGATGATATGGGTAGTACAAGAGTAGATCTACCACGAGATCAGAGAGGCTAAACCCTAGAAGCTAGCCTATGGTATGATTGTATGTTGTCCTACGGACCTAAACCCTCCGGTTTATATAGACACCGGAGAGGGCTAGGGTTACACTAGGTCGGTTACAAAGGAGGAGATACACATATCTGTATTTCCTAGCTTGCCTTCCACGCCAAGTAGAGTCCCATCCGTACACGAGAAGAAGTCTTCAATCTTGTATCTTCATAGTCTAATAGTCCGGCCAATGGATATAGTCCGGCTGTCCGGAGACCCTCTAATCCAGGACTCCCTCAGCCGAGGTCAAAGGCGTGCTTAAGAACTTTCTTGATGGTCTTAAATTGTCCACCGCACCATTGGAAGTGGTCGATCCCACTAACAAGGTGACGGATGCTAACTCCGACAAGGGGGAAGCTTCTAGTGATAAAGTTCCTTTGTCTAGTGGTAAAAGTGGAAATGGCATCTTTGCCCATGTGGAACCTCCACTTACCTATGGAGGACCGTTTCCCTCCACTCATTTAAACCATGCCGGTTCTCCTCCTAAGATTGTGAAAAATGAGGAATTTGACGCTTGGGTCTATCGCTTTAAACGTCATTTAAATCATGTTAATACTAACCTTTGGAGAATCATTGAGCAAGGTTTCTATCCGCATGACTCAAGCAACTTCACCCCTAGAGAAGCCGCGGATCATCAATTCAACGAGAATGCTCTCTTCATCATCCAAGATGCAATCCCTCCCGAAGATATTGCACATCTCCGACCTTTCACCATGGCAAAGGAAGCATGGCATCATGTTGTTTCCCTTTACAAGGGAAGCGCAAGCATTCAATGCTCCAACTATGAGGTGGTGCAAGATGAAGCCGATGAATTTGCTATGAATGAAGGTGAAGAACCTTGTGAGCTCTACCAGAGACTAACCACACTCGCAGTCTCACTCCGATATCATGGGAGCAAGGATACAAATGACAATTGGATCAAGCAAAAGTTTCTCAAAGCCATGATGCTTTACCATAAGGCCATGTCCTCCGTCATCCATCAAAGGCCGGACTTCCACACCTTGTCCTCAAGTGAAGTGTTGGATGAGTTTGTGGCAATGAGTATCTTGGACAAGACTGCGACAATGCGGTGTTGCATTCTCAAAGGGCAAAGAAGCCCAACCTTGCCTTGAAAGCCAAAGCTAGCATGGAAGAAGAGGAGGAAGAGGAAGAAGAGGAGAGCAACCCCGAGGATACAAAATATGATTATCATGAGCACATGGCTCTCGCTTCAATACAATTTTGGAACAAAAAGAACTCAAGGCCCAACTTCAACAAGAGCAACTCAAGTGACGCCAAGGGCAAGCAACGTGTGAGGACTTGCTACAATTGTGGCAATGTGAGCCACTTTGTTGCGGAGTGCCCCTATGAGAAGAGGGAAGAGAATGGTGGCAAGCTCATCCGGAAGGACAAGGCCAAGTCTTTCCCCAATAAGAACCACTTCACCAAGAAGACTCCTCCCAAGGGATTGGTGGCGCAAGAAGAGTACAATGAGGATGATGAAGACGGTGAGATGGTTGCCATGTCCTCCGTGGCCATTGCGACAACTCCACGGGCGTCCCTCTTCGACTCACCCAATGAGAACATCACTGCCAAGTGCCTCATGGATAAAGCCACCAACAAGGTAACCCCCAACATCAAAACTACCATCATTACTCATCCTTATTTTACGGATTGCATTGATGAAAGTGGGGGTCCAACATGGAGGAAAATGAGTTTGAGTCTTTTATGAGTAAGCTCAAGGGTAAATCCAAGAAGCACTTCGTTGCTCTCTTGTAACAACTTGGTGAAGCCAATGACATGATCGAGGCTCACGAAGACACCATCTCCGAGATGGAGGGGCATAGTCGTGACTATGCCGATGAGATATCGGATCTCTATAATGCTCTTGAGGAAGAGCGTGGTCATCGCTTGGCTCTTGAGAAGTCACACAATGATGACCATTCTAAATTAAAGAAAGATCTTGATCATGCTCTTGTTGTATCTCGTGTGCTAAGTTCTGAGAAGGCCAAGCTTGGGGTTGATCTTGCTAGACTCAAGGAGGAGTTTGATATACTTGACAAGGCTCACAAGGCCTTGAAGAGTACTCATGCTAGTCTTAAAGAGTCTCATGATCAACTCCAAGTGAGGCTAACCAAGGAGAAAGCAACTTTTCCTCATATGGTTTTAATTGATAATGCAAATGCTACTAACCCTTGTTGTGAGCATGTGCATCTTGTTGAGGAAAATGCAAAGTTGAAAGAGCAACTTGAGAAAGGCCTTGTGACGTGCATACAAGGCGAGAAGAACCTCAACAATCTTTTGAGCAATCAAAAGGAAGTTGTGGCCAAGGAAGGGATTGGGTTCGCACCCAAGTCCAAGAATAAGAAGAAGAATGACAAGGCCAAATGACCACCCTGTGAAGGGTGGTGGTGTCAAGAAGAGCAATGCCACCCCTTCCAACAAAGCCGGTGACTTTAACCCTTCCTATGTGATATGTCGTGCTAGTGATGGGCATGTTTATGCTAAATTTGTTGGTTCTCCTTATGAGTACATTGAATGGTCTATTTGGGTTCCTAAGACCCTTGTAACTAACATCAAAGGACCCATTACAAAATGGGTACCTAAAACCAAGCATTGATCTCTTGTAGGTGTTTGCTTCTAGTGGGGGATCATGGTTGCTCGATAGTGGACCCACTAATCATATGACCGGAAGCAAGGACTTGGTGGTGGACGTGCACAAGATTCCATCAATGCCCACCAATGTAGAGTGGGGTGATGCCTCGTCCTCTAAGGTATTGGGACTTGGCAAGGTTGTCATTTATCATGATCTCACGATCGAGAAGGTCATGCTTGTTGAGTCCCTTGCATACAATTTACTTTTCGTTCGTCAACTTGCAATCATGGGCTTTTCCACTTTATTTGATATTGATACCGTGGCCCTCTTGTGGAGCAAGACTCTTAAATTAGCCTTTGTTGGGCATGTCGAGAATGGTCTCTATGTGATTAACTTTTTGGAGCGACCCACTAAGACCGCGACATGCCTAATGGCTAAAGTTGACGTGGGATGGATTTGGCATCGCCGTTTAGCCCATGTCAATATGAGATCTTTGCAAAGTCTTCTCAAGCGGGACCATGTCCGTGGACTAACAAATGTTAGTTTTGCCAAAGATCGTGCTTGCAGTACTTGCATTGAAGGAAAGCTACATGAGAAGGCTCACCCTCCCACGACTATCATTTACTCAAAGAGGCCTTTGGAGCTCCTTCACTTGGATCTCTTTGGGCCTCCATCCTTTGATAGCCTTGGGGGCAGAAAATATTGCTTGGTGATTGTGGATGACTATTCAAGATACACTTGGGTGTACTTCTTCAAGAGGAAGAGTGAGACCCAACAAACCGTCATTGACTTTGCAAATGAAGCTCAACGTCAACACAATGCAAAGATCTTGACAATAAGAAGTGACAACGGCACCGAGTTCAAGAACTACACCTTGGATGAGTTTCTTAGTGATGAGGGGATCAAGCATCAATATTACGCACCTTACACCCCTCAACAAAAATGGTGTAGCGGAGAGGAAGAACCGGACGTTGATGGATGCGATAAGGACCATGATGGCGGAGTTCAAGTCTCCATACAACTTTTGGGCCGAAGCCATCAACACTACGTGTCATGCATCCAATCGGCTCTATCTCCTCAAAGGCTTGAATAAGACTCCATACGAGATACTCACCGGTAACAAGCCCAACCTCAAGTACTTCCACGTGTTCGGGTGTAAGTGTTTCATTCTCAAGAAAGGTGTTTGCTTGTCTAAATTTGAGGCTAGAGCTTATGAGGGCATATTTGTTGGTTATGCTACAAACTCTCATGCTTACCGTGTCGTCGATAAGTCCACGGGACTTATTGAGGAGACGTGTAACGTGGAGTTTGATGAGAATAACGACTCCCAAGTGGAGCAAAGTGGCACTTGTGATGTAGGTGATGAAATTCCTCCCCAAGCCATAAGAAGAATGGGCGTTGGCTTTATCCTACCCATCGAGGAACCCCTTGTGGCCGAAGGAGAAGGACAATGTTCCACTCAGATGGAACCATCACCAACCCAAGGCCCACATGCTTCCGAAGAACAAAGTGAAGGCCCTCAACCTCATGAACAAGACCAAGGGCAAGATCAACCTCAAGATGGTGTTGAACCACCAAGTGATGTCCAAGGTCAAGTTCTCTCCTCCGAGTAAGTTCAAGGTCAAGAGCAAGCTCAAGGCTAAGAACAAGCTCAAGACGAAGCTCAAGATGATCAAGTAACCGCTCCTCAACTCACTCCTGAGGTGGAATTGGAGCGTCATGCCGCCAATATTGCATCCAAGCTCTCTACCAAGGGTCATCTCATGACGAATGTGCTTGGAAGCATTCGAAAGGGGGTAAGCACTTGCAGACAATTGGCAAACTATTGTGAACATCACACGTTTGTCTCTTGTGTTGAACCCCAAAAGGTCTATGAGGCGATCGAAGATCCGGATTGGCTTAATGCCATGCATGAAGAACTCAACAGCTTCGAGCACAACAAGGTGTGGAGATTGGTGCCAAGGCCAGCGGGGAACCATAATGTCATTGGAACCAAGTGTATATTCAAGAACAAGCAAGATGCTCATGGGATTATTGTCCGCAACAAGGCTCGCTTGGTAGCACAAGGCTACTCCCAAGTTGAGGGTATCGACTACGGTGAAATCTTCGCTCCCGTTGCTCGCCTTGAATCTATTCATTTGTTGATTGCTTATGCTTCTCATCATAACTTCAAGTTGCAACAAATGGATGTGAAGAGTGCTTTTCTTAATGGTCCTATTAATGAGTTGGTGTATGTCAAACAACCCCCCGGGTTCGAGGATCCCTATTTCCCGGATCATGTGTACCAACTCGATAAGGCACTCTACGGCCTTAAACAAGCCCCACGTGCGTGGTATGACCACCTTACCGAGTTGTTGCAAGATCGTGGGTTTGAAATTGGGAAAATCGACCCCACTCTTTTTACTAAGAAGGTCAAAGGGGAGTTGTTTGTGTGCCAACTATATGTTGATGACATTATCTTTGGTTCTCCTAACAAAGCTTTCAATGAGGAATTTGCCACTCTCATGACCTCAAAGTTCAAGATGTCCATGATGGGAGAGTTGAAGTTCTTTCTCGGGTTTGAAATCAAGCAAAGAAGAGAAGGAACCTTCATCAACCAAGCCAAATACACTCAAGACATGCTCAAGAGATTCAAGCTAAGTGAAGTCAAGCCGGCTTCCACTCCAATGCCCGTCAAATGCCAACTTGACATAGATCCCAATGGTAAAGCGGTGGATCAAAAGGTATATCGCTCCATGATTGGCTCCTTGCTTTACCTTTGTGCATCTAGACCGGATATCATGTTGAGTGTGGGAATTTGTGCACGGTTTCAAGCCGCACCTAAGGAAAGTCACTTTGCGGTGGTCAAGCGAATCTTTCGATATTTGGCTCATACCCCAAACTTTGGGTTATGGTACCCAAGAGGAGCAAACTTCAACCTTGTAGGCTACTCAGACTCCTGGGAGGGAGACAAAGTGGATAGGAAGTCAACTTCTGGAGGGTGCCAATTCCTTGGTTGCTCTTTTGTGAGTTGGTCTTCTAAGAAGCAAAGTTGTGTGTCTCTCTCGTCCATCGAAGTAGAGTATGTGGCCGCCGGTAGTTGTTGCACACAACTTCTTTGGATGAGGCAAACTTTAATGGATTACGGTGTCATTTGTGACAAAAGTGCCTCTTTGGTGTGATAATGAAAGTGCCATCAAGATTTCTCTTAACCCGGTGCAACACTTCAAGACGAAGCATATTGAGATTCGGTATCACTTCATCTGGGATCATATTAGGCGAGGGGAGATCGAGCTCAACTATGTCAACACTCATGATAACCTTGCAGTTATCTTCACGAAGCCTTTGGATGAAGCGAGATTTCACGAGTTAAGGCATGAGCTAAATATCGTTGATTCAAGCAATGTTGCTTGAACCCTTGCACACCCCACCATACTCAACTTGTTAGCTTGTTTAGGTGTAGGCATGGACATAGGGGGAGTGTTGTTCTCTCAATGAACTCTCCCTCCCCCCATTATGCATAAATTGGTCAAGTCTTTCACATTAGCCATTTTTGATGGTACTTGTGCTTCAAATACGAGTTTTGGTCATGGACCCAAGGATAATTCTTCGCGGTGCCATACCAATTAACTCAAACATAGGTGGTTCCGGCCACCGCCCTCTCCTTGGAGAGGTTGAGTTTCGTGTTTGTGTTGCCTTTTGTTGTTCCTTGTCCCATGCTTGTGTTTGAGTGTCGTTGTGGGTGTCTTTTGAGTTTTCGGGTGCTTGTGGGTCGCGTTGCTAAAGCCGTGTTTCTCTTTGCTTGTCGAAACTTGCATTTTCTTGGGGTTACGGTACTACTATGGCAAGCCACGGTACTACCGCAAGAGATGGGGTGCCCTGTGCGCACACCGTTGCATCTCCGGCACGGTACTACCGCTTCCATTTGCGGTAGTAATTTTTTACTACCGGTGGAAGAGCGGTACTACCTCCTTGGCTGCGGTACTTCCGCCCAGGCGGTACTACCACGATGACCCGCAGTACTATCGCGCCGTCGCGAGCGGGTGGAGGTCAAGAGCGGGTAGGGGGAGTTCCAACTCCCCCATACCCATTCAACTCCTTTTCCCCACTTCGTCTCTCTCTCTCTCTCTCCTCCCCAAGAACGCCGCTAGAGGACCTCACCGGATCTTCGTCTCCGGCCACTCTCCTCGTATTCCGACCAGTGGGATTGATCCCCACCTTGTCCTCTTGCCATGGAACAAGCTTTCTCCCCAAATCCCTCTCTCGTTGCTTCGTAGTTTTGCTTTTAGGTTTTGGGGAGATGCATGTTGTTCTTGAGATTTTAGGCTAAATCTTTGCAAGAGTAGGATGTAGGAGAGGTGTAATGCTATAGAAATGACATTTGGAATGTTGCCACACGGTATTTTCGATCAACCGTAGTACCGATCCAAAGCTACGGATGTGCCTAGATCCGTTTCGTGCCGGATTGGGTTCCGAGCGGTACTACCGCACCTCTGGAGCAGTACTACCGCCCGAGGCACGGAAGTAGAATTCTACTTCCACTCTAGGCGCAATACTACCGTGCGATCCTGGCGCGGTACTACCGGGGCTAGAGCAGCAGTAAAATTTCACTTCCGCTTAGTGTTGCGGTACTACCGTTGACTTCGAAACTACCTTGTGGCAACTACCCAATCTTATTTCTACATGTTTCGCTCATTTGGCTATGGTCTTTGTTTTGATTCTTCTCGTTTCTCTCGTGTGTTCTTGTGTGTGTCTTAGGTGGTGGCTCCGGTTCACAGGCTCCGCGCTCGAATCCCAGTCGTGACACAGGCTCCAAGCGTCTGCGCAACCAAGAGGCTCCGGAGGGCTCCAATGCCCCACAACACCACGCCAGGACCACCACATCCAAGATCAAGGAGCCCTCTATGAGCATGGATGATATGCCTCTCCCTGAGTTCATCCATCGGAGGAGGATCAACCCCTATGTGCAACCTCGTGAGAATGTTCGAGACTGTGATCTTTTCTGGACCAAGCAGCAGAATCTCATCTACCTCGATGTGATTAAGTCCAAGCAGAACATCTATGTTCCTATTCAGTGGATTGACTTGAATCATATGAGGAAGGACCGGGCATACTTTGATGAGGCATTGGATACCGTGGAGCAGTTTGGCATTGAAGACTTCATCTCGTTCCACAAGGATTTTGACCCTGAGATCATGGCTCAATTCTTTGCCTCTGTTCACTTCCATCCGGATGAGGCAAGGACCATGACTTGGATGATAAATGGGAAGAGGTTGTCTGCTACATGGAAGGAGTTCATGGATATGCTAAAAGTTCTTGATCAGGGGCTCAATGTGCCTGTTGGTGCCCGCCCTCATGCCAACTCAGAGTCCACCAACAAGAACAAGCTTCAGCCCTACTATGTGGAGAAGAAGTTGGCCAACAACAAGAAGACATGGGTGATCAACTCCTACCTTGATGTCATGTACCGGATCTTCCGCAACACCCTCTTTCCACGCACCGGAGACAAGGACAAGGTGCATGCTTATCTCGTTGATATGATGCTTCTTTGTGAGAAGGCCCGTGTCCAAGTTCCTGGCATTCTTGATGTTTCTCACATCATGTGGTGTGAACTCCAGTTTGCGGTCCTCAATCGCAAAGTGCCTATCTACGGACCATACTTGCAACTCTTGATCTTGCAGACTTGGGAGAAGCTCTTTCCTCACGAAGAGTTTCTTGCTCCAGACTGGGTTCGTCATGAGCCCATCCGACTACGCCAGAAGAACAAGTTGGCCAATGCCACTACCAGGGCTAAGGCTGAGGCTGCAAGGATGGAGGGTGATGAGGAAGAGGCTGAGGAGGAAGTGGCTGCTGGTCGTGCTAAGGGGTCTGCTCCTCCTTCTGTTGAGCCATCTTGGGCTAAGAAGCTCAAGGACAAGATGAATACTCTTTTCTGCATGCAAGCTAAGGGACAGTACATGACTCATGTTGCTTAGAAGGAGAGTCGCCAGCGCGACAAGAGGATCTTGAGGACGTTTGGTGAGCACGTGTCGAGCGGGTCTGAGAGGGTCGTCACTCCTGAGGCTGCCTGGATGGCGAAGCAGGGCTACCGGTGGTCTGAGTCAGAGGAGGAGGAGGAGACAATTCCCGCTGCCGAGACCGATGAGGAGCATGATGAGTGATCACTGCAACTGAGCTACCACATGTGTCGTAGGTGCCCTCTCTGCCTTTTTGGTGTCTCGATGCCAAAGGGGGGAGAGCGTAGGATTTGCGTGTTGAGTCTTGTTGCTTTCGTGCTTTGGTTTGTGTTTGTGCTCGTGTGCTACTAGGAAACTTCTATCATATGGTGTGAGACATATGCACTCTAGATTTATCTTATTATCTAGTTTCTTGAGGTACTTTGTGAGCTCATGTTATTTTGTGCCCCTATCTTCATGCTCACTTATCTGACCTTGCTTCTATGCTCAGTATCCTTCTTATTTTAGCAAGGTTTGCCACGTCTCCAAAATATAGGGGGAGTGGTGATCCTAGTATGTGTGCCATGCAGTCCAAAGCATATCCACATAGTGCACACATCTAGGGGGAGCCCGTCTATATTTTATAGATGTTGGGTTTGCCTACGTTTTATTTTATATCCCTATGTGCAAATCCTGTATTGTCATCAGTCCACCAAAAAGGGGGAGATTGTAAGGGCATATTTATCCCTTAGTAGTTTTGGTGATTGATGACAATGCTTTTGCGGACTAATCGTGTGCATTGAGCATTTCAGATATATCATGTCTAGGCACAAGATGATTTGGTGCCCCTCGAAGACTATTGAAGACGGTGTTTCACTACGTTTCTTTTCGGTGGATTTGAGTCGTAGGAAAGCCGTACTATCAAGAGGGGGTCTGCGTTGGAAAGGTTTGGGTGGAATCAACACATACACGTATGTTCCTTTTGCACCACCTGCTCTTTGGAGCATCCTCCATTTCTCCATGTCTCTGCAAAATGAAGGACTCCTAGTGTGGTTGAACCGGGGCATGCAGTAGTACTGCTCTTCGGCGCGGTAGTATTGCATGCCCTTGTGGTAGTACCAGCCTCGGGCGCGGTAGTACTGCAGGTGCTCATGGTAGTACCGCTCCTAGGGCGCGGTAGTACCGTGGCCTCTGGCCAGGCTCAGCTGCACGAGCGGAAGTAGGGGCAGATGTAATTTTTTTCCATCCACGCTCTACGCGGTTGTACCGCTCCAGGCTTGCGGTAGTACCGTGTCGGATTTTTGCATAGATCAAAACTCAGCGGAAGTTGCCACGGATGTATTTTTATATGTCCATGCCTTCCCAATCTTGACTGCCCCTGCCTTGCGGTCGTACCGCAAGTGGGAGCGGTAGTACCGCGCCAGTGGTTCTATCGCCCTCAGCTTCAACGAATCAGGGCTGGTTTAGCTACTATTGCGCTAGCGGTAGTACCGCAGTGCCATGCGGTAGTACCGCATGCCCTGGCGGTAGTACCACGTCTGTGGTGCGGTAGTACCGCTCGTCGCAGGCTGAGTTAGTGGATAACGGTTGGATTTGTTCTTCCACTATATAAGGGGAGTCTTCTTCTTCGAGTTGACCACCTCCTCCAACCCCAAGCTCCATTGTTGCTCTAAGCTCCATTTTCGCCCGATCTCTCTCCCTAGACAATCAAACTTGTTGATTTCCTAGATATTGGTTGAGAAGGCCCCGATCTACACATCCACCAAGAGAAATTTGATTCCTCCACTAATCCCTCGCGGATCTTGTTACTCTTGGGTGTTTGAGCACCCTAGACAGTTGAGGTCATCGTGGAGCCATACTCCATTGTGGTGAAGCTTCGTGGTGTTGTTGGGAGCCTCCAATTAAGTTGTGGAGATTGCCCCAACCTTGTTTGTAAAGGTTCGGTCGCCGCCTTCAAGGGCACTAATAGTGGAATCACGGCATCTCACATTGTGGAGGGCATGAGGAGATACGGTGGCCCTAGTGGCTTCTTGGGGAGCATTGTGCCTCCACACTGCTCCAACGGAGACGTACTTCCTCTCAAAGGGAAGGAACTTTGGTAACACATCCTCGTCTTCACCGGCTCCACTCTTGGTTATCTCGTCCCTTTACTCGTGCAAGCTTATCTTGTGTTACATCCCTTACTTGCTTGTGTACTTATTGTTGTTGCATCATATAGGTTGCTCACCTAGTTGCATATCTAGACAACCTACTTTGATGCAAAGTTTAAATTGATAAAGAAAAGCTAAAAATTGTTAGTTGCCTATTCACCCCCCTCTAGTCAACTATATCGATCCTTTCACCTCCTTGCACACACACTCGGCAAAATGAGTTCGTGTGCGACCAGCGAGCACTCAAATACGGAAATACGTACAGTAGAGCTAAAAAAAATACAATTATACATGTGAAATTGTTTTCGGTCGCAAGTACATCTCACACAGTCAGTCCCCGCTAAACATTTCCATTCGTATGTACATCCTACATAGTCGTTCCAAGGAAAACGCTTCTGTTCACAGGTACATCACACATAATTTTCCCCGTTAAATCGTTTGTGATAGCGTTGCCATTGCACATGATATTAACAATTTTATCGTTTACGTTATTGAATGCATCACACACGGTGCGTAGAAGAAACTGTGTGGCAAAGGCTGTCCATCACACATAGTTTTTATGTGGTAAACGTTTGCGCAAGGTGGCCTAACGCAAACAGTTTTCAAGAGAAGGTCGTGTGTGATTGTTCATTGACCCAACACGGTTTATTCCTAGAAACTATGTGCGTTGCCTGAGGTCATCACCCACGGTATTTTCTGAATAACTGTTTGCAATAGCAAAACCCAATTAGCAGGCTAATTCACCATTAGGAGGCTAATTGCCCTATTATTAATAATCCATTTATTAATCTAATTGACATTCATATTAAGCACATAATATATTTCATTTCCATATTAAGGAAGTAGGATTTCATAATTGAAATACATATGAGTACAACATGATATAGCTTCAGCACTCAGCTACCCCATTACACAACTGCACCAGCACCAAGTTTCACATGCAACATGTAGAACCTTTCGGTATTAGCATCATAGACGATATATAGACAGATGCATCTCATCTGGAAAACTGCTGAAGCGGAAGGTGAATATTGAGCCTTCATTCATGTTGAAGGTCTTTGCAACTTTAGGCCAGTGCCTGTGGATGATTGACCGTCCGTCCTTCATCCTCTTCAGGAACACTTCAATATTGAACCATGGAGGTTGTATGAAAACCTTCCTCGTCTCCTGTCCATAGAGGTGGTTTGAGAGGTAATCATCAGTGAACTACTTTGGAAAGGCCTGAAAACAAGGATGTGCATAAATATCTTCTCTATATTGGAAATGGGGCAAAGGAATAAAAAAAGGCAAGGTATAATAGTTAGTACCATCTTGTAGTGAACTGATGTCTTCTTCATTGTGTAGATAAAGATCTTGTTGTTTTTTGTCGCTAATTTCTTTATCCTAACAATCTTTCTGAGTTTCTTGACTTGATTGATATTCATGGACAAATCATTTCCCCATATGCAAAAAGAGTCGAACAGTGGGTCAAAACCTCTGACAGCAGGACCTACATGTGCAAGACCAAATTGTTAAAAACCTAAATATTAGAATGGTTCCTTAATTGCACAATAATGTGCTATTAGACAACGGACCATGCACGTGCTAACCTCGATTGTAAACCTCAGTGCTTCCCATTGTTTCCCTGCAACACATATAAGGTAGTTAGTCATCAGGTTAAGTAAGGGTTCGCATGCTATCAGTAAAATATGTTGATGAAAAATAAGCACATTGCAGATTCATCAGATTAATTCAAGCCACATGGAAAACCCATTTATCCAAACCAACCATGATTAAGAACTAGTAAATATAGCACTTGTATATATTTCTCATGTATTAAGTGCAACCAAATTCAATTTATTCCTCACATGCACAACAATACAAAATTCTAACCATGACAATTGGACATCGCATTGCAGAATTAAACCAAGCAGTTAACTAAACACCACAACAAATGAACCAAACATTAACCGAGCACCACATTGTATAATATAACATACTCCTAATAGAAGATCAGACAGTTAACCAAACCAAGCATGCTTAACAGCTTGGAAATATAGCAATTGTATTTGTTTCTCATGTATTTACTACAGCCAAATTCAATCTATTCCTCACATGGTATACAATAACAGAATGCCCCCACAACTATTGAACATCCATTGTAGAATTGAACCACACAGTTAACTAAACACCACAATACAAATAAACCAAACATTTACTGAGCACCACATTGCACAATCAATAACCAAACTTAGCATGCTTGACAACTTGGAAATATAGCAATTGTATTCGTTTCTCATGTATTTTGTAAAGATAAATTCGATTTATTTCTCACATGGAAGACAATAAAAATTTGCAGCCTGAAGAATTGAACATCACATTTGCAGAATTGAACCAAACAGTTAACTGAAGACAATAACTAATTAACAAAACAGTTAATAAGTGAGCACCACACTGCACGACATATAGAACATATACACTAGAGCAATAGATTGCATGGTAAAATTAGATAGCATAATTCACTAGAATTTGTGAAGGAAAGGCAGGAGCAGCACATGCAATGGGTAAACTGAGCATGCTTAATCGGCATAGCTAGCAAATGGCAAGGTGCTCCTCCAAGATCTAGGGGTCGAAAAGAATGGCAGCCATCGCGACCTCATCCGCGCGTGCGGCCGCGATTTGCTTCTCCGTTGCCAAATGCTCCTTGAGATCCTGGCTATACTGCACGCACCATGGCTTAGGGTGGCGCTTATTTGGTGGAGGGGTTGGTGATTTGGGTGGAAGGTGTCGCGCCAGCGGTCAGGGCATGTGGGATGTGGAAGGAGGAGGAGGATGAGCGTCGGGTGTGGATTACCTGCCTGGATAAACGAGGCCGAGCAGCGTGAAGGAGGGTCACCGGCGAGGAGGCGGCGCTGCAAGCAATGAGTGAAGGTTTCAACTTGGAAAGGAAGGCGGAAACAGGGGAAATATGGCTTTTGGTAAGGGGGAGGGGCGGCGAGGTAGATAATTCTGCGGAAGCCAAAAATTTGGAATCGCTTCAGCGAAAAAACCGGCGCGCAGAGTGTCATCACACACGGTCCCTTATTTAGAACTATGTATGATATGTGAACATCACAAACGATTCAGATAGCTAAACCTTTGTGTGATGAGTTTGAATGTCAAAAAATTTGGTTCGAATTTCCCTGGTTACAGTGGTCATCCACATCATTGTATAATTTGGGTACACAAAGGAGACTACAACACACCCACACTTCTTAATCGAGCAAGTTCAGCAATTAAACAGAGCTAGCTGACCTAAACATTACTCTATCAAATTAAAGACCGGCGCTCTTAATTAAACAAAACAAAGAGTACTACTACGGGTGGTGCTTGTCGATCTCCGCCGCCGCCTCCATGTCCAGCTCGCACCCAACGGTCTCCTAGGGAAGGGGCTCCATGGCATCCATCACACCATACTCGGCAAGCATCTCGCCATCCGCGTCTGCCATCTCTTTGGAAAAGGCCACCGCGAGATGGGCTTGGACGGGCTCCGTCATCGCAAGGTATGCGGCAGAGGAACAGATGGCTGCTCGAACGCTCTCGGCGATTGCCAACTCTTCGGCCGTGGGTTGCCGACCATTGTCGGAGAAGCTTCGTTCAATTTGTGTGGTGACCGCCACGAGCTGGGCGTGGGCGGCCTCGACATGGTCATGGGCGGCCTCCATTAGGGCTAAGGCCGCCACTGCGGAACAGACAGCTATTGTGCCGCTCTCGCCAGTTGCTATCCTCAAGGAAGATGTTGCTGCCACCACCTGAGAAGCAACAACGGCCGTTTGGGCTGCCATGGCCGCCCGGTCGCAGATTGCGGCCGCGCACATGCACCTTGTTAGCACGCGCATGGCAGCTGCGGCTGCGCTCTCGCTGGAGTGGGCCACCGAAGATGCCCTCACGACGCGGGTCCACGTGCCCATCTTTCACCGGCGACGACTGAATAGTGAAATGATATTTGGGGAGCGAGCTAGTGTGCTGGAGACACTGGCTGTGGACTGTAGCGACGCACCTTCTCGCGTAAGCCATAGGTGTACTATACATCGACGGTGCTCCAGGATATTTTGTGCCGCATCTCACATGGTTGGTGATAATAAACTGTGTGCTATCTACTTGGAATTATTCAGGGCCCGTTTGAACATTTTACACATTAAATTGGTTTTCTACGCATTTCAGGTGCACAATTCAAAATTAAACTACATGCACATGCTCTGGTGCACCAACATGGGTTTTAAAATCGTATATGTGTCCATGTTTTTATGCTTATGTCCCATGCAAGAAATGGGGATGAAATTCAAACACCACGGCACCATGGTTCTCTGGCAAACGTCAAAGTACTTGTTTTTGTAATTCTAGTGAATCCAAAATTCGTGTGAAATTCATGAAACTTGGCATGCTATCATGGAGCGGCATCAACATGCCATGGTAACATTTTTGTCTCATTTGGGGCAGGTTTGGGTATAAGCTTCTCATAACAAGTGTGATGGTTTCGGTAGGGAAAGTTTCACCTTTCTGGATGAAACGATATCCGTTGCCTCTTCTCGATTTCAATTTTTTCCTACTGTCAACATAGAACAACAGGAGTGTTGCGTCAATTTTTGGGATTTTTCGGGCTTCGCTTGGACATTTTTATACATTAACTGAGTTTCCTATGCATTCATGTGCATAATTCAAATTTGAACAACAGGCACATGCTCTAATGCATATAAATTAGTTGAAAATTCAAATATGTATCATTGGTTGTATGCTTAGGTGCCATGCAAGAAATGGGAATGAATGTCAAACACCCTGCCAACATCACTCAGCCGCAAACATTGAGATAGCTGGTTTTTAAATTCTAGTAAATCCAAAACTCGTCTGAAATTCATGAAACTTGGCATGCTGTCATGGAGCGGCATCAACATGCCGTGGTAAATTTTTTGTCCCATTTGGGGCAGGTTTGGGTATATGCTTCTCACAAACCAGAGCTTCTCACAACAAGCCTGATGGTTTCAGCAGGGAATGTTTCACCTTTGGGGACGAAACGATATCCATTGCCTCTTATTGCTTTCAAATTTTTTCTCGTGTCAACGTAGAGCAACAGGAGTGTTGTGTTAATTTTTGTGATTTTTCGGGGTTCGTTTGGACATCTTTATGCATTAATTGAGTTTTCAATGCATTCATGTGCATAATTCAAATTTGAACTACATGCACATGCTCTAATGCATATAAATTGGTTGAAAATTCAATTATGTGTCCTTGGTTGCATGCTTAGGTCCCTTGCAAGAAATGGGAATGAATGTCAAACACCCTGCCACCGAAACTCGGCTGCAAACATTGAGATACCTTGTTTTAAAATTCTAGTAAATCCAAAACTCGTCTGAAATTCATGAAACTTGGCATGCTATCATGGAGTGGCATCAACATGCCATGGTAAATTTTTTGTCCCATTTGGAGCAGGTTTGGGTATATGCTTCTCACAAACCAAGCTTCTCACAACAAGCATGATGGTTTCGGTAGGGAACGTCCCACCTTTGGGGATGAAACGATATCCATTGCCTCTTATTGCTTTCAAATTTTTTCTCGTGTCAACGTAGAACAACAGGAGTAATGTGTCAATTTTTGTGATTTTTCGGGGTTCATTTGGACATTTTTATGCATTAACTGAGTTTTCAATGCATTCATGTGCATAATTCAAATTTGAACTACATGCACATGCTCTAATGCATATAAATTGGTTAAAAATTCAAATTTGTGTCCTTGGTTGCATGCTTAGGTTCCATGCAAGAAATGGGAATGAATGTCAGACACCCTGCCACCGTCACTCGGTCGCAACATTGAGACACCTGGTTTTTAAATTCTAGTAAATCCAAAACTCGTCTGAAATTCATCAAACTTGACATGCTATCATGGAGTGGCATCAACATGCCACGGTAAATTTTTTGTCCCATTTGGGGCAGGTTAGGGTATATGCTCTCACAAACCAGAGCTTCTCACAACAAGCATGATGGTTTCGGTAGGGAATGACCCACCTTTGGGGACAAAACGATATCCATTGCCTCTTATTGCTTTCGAAAAATTTCTCGTGTCAACATAGAACAATAGGAGTGTTGTGTCAATTGTTGTGATTTTTCGGGGTTCGTTTGGATATTTTTATGCATTAACCGAGTTTTCAATGCATTTATATGCATAATTCAAATTTGAACTACATGCACATGCTCCAGTGCATATAAATTGGTTGAAAAATCAAATATGTGTACTTGGGTGCATGCTTAGGTCCCATGCAAGAAATGGGAATGAATTTCAAACAACAGGGCATCGTTGATTGTCAGGAAAACGTTGAGATACTTTGTTTTTAAATTCTAGTAAATCCAAAACTCGTGTGAAATTCATGAAACTTGGCATGCTATCATGGAATGGCACTTGACATGCTGTGGTATTTTTCATGTCCATTTTGAGAGAAGGCGCACTCGAATAACATCCAACAAAGGCATTTTGAAAAAATGGCTGCCACTTTAATATCTCAAATGTTTATATAATTCAAATCAGATGTGTTCTGTTAACCATTCACGTGACACTACGTGTCTTGGTTTTAATGGCTATAGGAGGTGCCGTGCGGACAGCTGCTTGACCTTGACTGAATGGGAGGCGTGAGAGCGCAGTCCGGTGCGCAGGCTGACTGGGAGGTGTGCAAACTGTCCTCCAATGCGTAGGTTCACCGGGAAGCATGCGAGCTGTACGCTGCGCAGGCTCACTGGGAAGCGAGCCCTTTGACTTCCATGGCCGCCCGCCTTCCTCTCCATTAATGGCGCCCAAGCCGCTGCTTAATACGGGTGGCCTTACTGTTCGCCTCCCATTCCCCTCCCTCCCGCAGAGCTCCACCAACGCCATGGCGCAGAAGGATCATCTGCCACTAGTTTTCAAGTTTGGTGAAGTCGACTCTGAGCCGAAGGAGATAGAAAATAAGGAGGAATGGGGCCTCATGGACATGGCCCAGAACGAGCTGGCCGCCGAGCACTATCGCAGAGCTAGAAGCCGCAGACGTCAGCGAGGTCTCCGTGGACCCGCGCGAGCTCCTATATATGCCAGCGCTCGTGCCCGTGCGTGCCCCTCCACCCACCGTGGCACCGGTCCCCGTGCGTTTGGCTGCACCTGCCGTGCCCGTGCCCGTGCGCGCGCCCCCCTCAGCGGCATGGGACACCGCCGTCGACGGCTACCTCTCAGCGCCGCCAGCTCCCATCTTCTCGCGCCCCACCCATCGATCGCGCGATGACATGATGTTTGATTTACAAGTGAAGAACATTCTATGCTGCATTGAAGACTTCAACAACGGCGTTTCGGAGGACGACAACGACAACGACGGCGTGGCACGCTGCCTCCGCCACCGCCGAAAATAGTTTTTTTTGGGTTTAATACTGTATCTCGATCATATGAATATAAATTCGCAGTATGACTGAATCAAATATATGGTTTGAGCGAACTTGCATTTTTCTCTCTTAATGTACAGACTTATCAAACGATTTTCTTTTGAAAAAAAGTCAATGGTTTTTAAAAATAAAACACTCATCGCAAATGTTTTAGTTAGAACACCCGTATGCAAACTGACAGCTTCCCCAGGAAGCCAAGGGAAAAAGTGCTAAGCAGGATTTGTGCAGCACTTGATCGCAAACGTTTTAGATAGAACACCCGTATGCAAAGTGCGAGCAGGATTTGTGCATCTCTTCAACGCAAACGGTTCTTTTGGATGATCCATGTGCAACCACTTACAAACAATTTGGGTATGTTGCCATTTGTCAAACTGGAAAGATTGACATTTGTTGATCTAGTAACATTGCCATTTGTCAACCTTGTAACACTGTGATTTGTCAAAATATGAAGCTAAAAATCACTAGCAGTATCTAATTTTTGTAACTAAAATTCAGTAATTAAGCATAAATTTCATTCATAATTAAGAAGTCGTACTTAATTTATACAAACAGTTCAACTCGACAGCTGAACCGACCAAAATTTTCCCCAATTGTTGCCAACCACGTACTGAAATAGCTAGTTCAACTATATATACTATCTAATTTAAGTACGTTGTACAGTTCCACCACATCTCTTCCACCGATCAAAATTTCTAGTCGACCACCATATCACTATTAGTATTATTCCAAGTAGTTAGAAATCATTGCGAGATTTTGTAATAGTAGCTTAGATCGATTGTATGAATCTTGTTTGAATTGAGTGGTGTGGAATTAATATGTTTGTCTCATGTGCATAAGGGTAGTGAAATATCTCTTTAGACCTTATTCTATTCTATTCTCACCCCTCTAAACCTATCAGATGCCTCCGAGACGTGACCCCGGATTCGTGTTCCCGCCGGAGCTCACTCAGTTGATCCAACAGCAGAATGCCTTGATGCAGTTGCTAGTCCAGAACCAAGGCAACAACAACAAAAACACCACCACCACCACCACCACCACCAACAACAACAACACCCCCAGTTGACAACTTAGCCCATTTCCTAAGTTTGAATCCGCCAGTGTTCTCTAGCATCACCGAGCCAATTGTTGCTGATGACTGGCTCCGCGAGATTGGAAAGGAGCTAACCACCACAGGTTGCACAGATGCCGAGGAGGTGCGCTTTGCCGCACATCAACTGGATGGACCCGCAACCTCATGGTGGGAGAATTACACCACCACTTTCCCCGTGGCTAATGTCACCTGGGATCAGTTTCAACAAGCCTTCCGCACTGCACATGTCTCAGCTGGAGCCATGAGTATGAAGAAGCGTGAGTTCCGCAACTTACGCCAGGGAAATCATACTGTGGCGCAGTACATGGATGAGTTTAGCAAGTTAGCACGCTATGCCCCAGATGATGTGGCCACCGATGCCGCGAAGCAAGAGAAGTTTCTTGAGGGGCTGAATGATGAGTTGGTTATGTAGTTGATGGTGGCAACATTCACCAACTACCAGGAGTTGGTAGACAGGGCCCTCATGATTGAAAGAAAGGAGCAGCAGATAGAGAACCGCAAACAGAAGTATGGACAGGGGAAGTACAACTCTAGAGCTCAACAGAAACCCCGCTATACCCCGTACTCGGGAGGATACACTCATAACCATGGAGGCCATTCTCACAATGGAGGAAATTCACACAACCACAGTGTCCCTAAGAATGGTAATGGGAATGGAGGAAACAACAATCAGAGTCGTTCCAACCCCGCTACACCCGCCAAAAAGGATCTGAGTCACATTACTTGTTTCAAGTGCGGGAAGACTGGACACTACGCCACCGAGTGTCCTGAAGCAAAGAATGGTAATGGCAATGGAAGCTCAGGGAAGAAGCCAAACCCCTTCACCAGAGGACAGGTGAACCACATCAACATGGAGCAAGTTGAAGAGCAGCCTGACGCAGTTATTGGTAAGTTTTTAATTAAGTCATTTACCGCCCTTGTTCTTTTTGACACTGGTGCATCGCATTCATACATATCAAGGGGATTTACGGACAAGTTTGGATTGCCAACCTTAGCCCTTAGGTCACCCATGTTAGTGAGCTCACCGGGAGCAGAATATATGGCTGGCCGATGGTGTGATCGGTTGCCATTGACCATTGGTAAGTATGTTTTCCCCTCAGACCTCATTATTTTGGAATCACAAGGATTGGATATAATACTAGGCATGGATTGGTTATCGAAGTATGGAGGAAACATCGATTGTGCTAGTAAGTCAATTCTCCTCACCACCCCAGAGGGTAAACGGATCCAGTATGTGTCTAGGCATGCGCCAAGGAGAGGATTATCCCGATGTATTCTCGGAGGAATTACCAGGCATGCCACCGGACCGAGACATAGAGTTTTTGATCGAGCTGTTGCTAGGCACTGAACCAATATATAAGAGACCGTATCGGCTGCCAGCTAATGATCTGGAGGAAATTAAGAATCAGATTAAGGAGTTATTGGAGAAAGGTTATATTCGACCAAGTTTATCACCATGGGGAGCCCCAGTGCTCTTAGTTGAGAATAAGGATGGATCCTTGAGAATGGTTGTTGATTATTGTGCATTGAATGAGGTGATGATCAAGAACAAATATCCTCTACCGATGATTAATGATTTGTTTGACCAGCTGCAAGGAGCTAAAGTATTCTCCAAGATCGATCTTCGATCAGGATATCACCAGCTGAAGATCCGGGAACAGGATATACCTAAGACAGCTTTTACCACAAGGTATGGGCTATATGAGAACATGGTCATGTATTTTGGTTTGACTAACGCCCCTACCTATTTTATGAGTATGATGAATAAGGTGTTCATGGAGTTCTTGGATAAGTTTGTTGTGGTGTTCATTGATGATATATTGGTGTACTCGAAGAATGAAGAGGAACACAAGGAACATTTGTGCTTGGTTCTCGAGAAGCTCAGGGAACATCAGTTATATGCCAAGTTCAGCAAATGTGAGTTTTGGTTGAAGGAAGTCAGATTTCTCGAACATGTTATATCTGGAGAAGGTATAGCAGTAGACCCTTCAAAGGTTCGGTTTGTCATCGAGTGGTTGGTACCCACTTCAGTTGGAGAGATACGCAGTTTCCTTGGACTCGCAAGATATTATCGGAGATTCATTGAGAATTTTTCCAAGATTGCGAAGCCCGTGACGAAGTTATTGAAGAAGGACACTAAGTTCAAATGGACAGAGAATTGTGAGGCCAGTTTTCAGGAGTTGAAGAAACATTTGATTACAGCCCCAGTGCTTATTCTCCCGAATATACGCAAGGATTTCCAAGTCTATTGTGACACTTCTCATTAGGGACTTGGAAGCGTTCTTATGCAAGAAGGAAGAGTTGTTTCATATGCCTCATGACAGCTTCGAACTCATGAGTTGAATTATGCCACACATGACTTGGAGTTAGCAGCAGTAGTGCAAGTGCTCAAGACCTGGAGACATTTTATTATTGGAAATTGTTGTGATGTTTACACGGATCATAAGAGTTTGAAGTACATCTTCACACAGAAGGAGTTGAACCTTAGGCAAAGGAGATGGTTGGAGCTCATAAAGGATTATGACATGAAACTGCATTATCATCCAAGAAAGGCCAATGTTGTAGCCGACGCGTTGATCCGCAAGAGTTATGTTAAAACTCTCATAACCAGAGGACTACCTCAGGAGTTAGCCGACGATCTCGTAGAACTTCGAATGGAGATAGTTCCGAGAGGTTTTTTGCAGCGTTGGAAGTTCAGTCCATGTTGTTGGGAAAGATTCAAGAAGCTCGGAAGACTGATAAGGAGATTGCGGAGATAAAGGAAAAGATGAGCAAAGGAAAGGCTAAAGGTTTTCGTGAGGATTAACACGAAACTTTATGGTTTGAGGATCGTATCTATGTGCCAAATGATCCAGGGATCAGGAAGTTAATTCTTCAGGAAGCTCACGACTCACCATACTCGATTCACCCAGGCAACACCAAGATGTATTTGGATTTGAAGGAACGTTTCTGGTGCACAGGAATGAAGAAGGATATTGCCGAGCTCGTAGCAGTATGTGACGTATGTCAAAGAGTTAAGGCAGAGTATCAGAAGCTAGCAGGATTACTCCAGCCTTTGCCGATACCCGAATGGAAGTGGGATAAGCTTGGCATGGATTTCATCACTGGATTACCCAGGACACGATCAGGATATGACTCCATCTAGGTAGTAGTTGATCGCTTGACCAAAGTGGTTCACTTTATCCCCGTGAAAACCACTTATACGAGCACGTAGTTGGCCAAGATATATATGACCAGGATCGTACGTCTGCATGGAGTTCTGAGGACCATCGTATCAGATAGAGGAACACAGTTTACCTCAAAGTTTTGGAATCAGTTACACCAGACTTTGGGTAGTAGGCTAGAGTTCAGTACAACCTTTCATCCGTAGACAGATGGACAGACCAAGAGAGTCAACCAGATTCTGGAGGACATGTTGAGAGCTAGTGCACTAGATTATGGATCTAGTTGGGATGATAATTTGCCTTACGCAGCGTTCTCGTACAACAAAAACTACAAAGATAGTTTGAAGATGGCCCCTTAAGAAGCCTTGTATGGAAGGAGGTGCAGGAGACCATTGATGTGGGATGAAGTTGGAGACCGACAATTGTTCGGGCCAGATTTAATCAGAGAGTCTGAAGAGAAGGTCAAGTTGATTCATGATAGACTCAAGGTAGCTCAGTCCAGGCAGAAGAGTTATGCCGATACTAAACGGAAGGAGGTAGCCTATGAAGTCAGAGATAGAGCATATCTTCGTGTGTCACCACTTCGAGGAGTTAAACGATTTGGAGTCAAAGGAAAGTTAGCACCACAATTTGTAGGACCATACCGAGTTTTGGAACATATGGGTGAAGTTTCTTACAAGTTGGAGTTACCCGAAGGTTTGTGAGGAGTTCATGATGTGTTTCACGTTTCCCAGTTGAAGAAGTGTCATGCAGAGATGGCCGATATTCCTATGAGAGATACAGTGCCCCTGGAAGCAATTCAATTGAAGAGTGACCTAACCTATGAGGAGAAACCTGTCAAGATTCTCGAGTTCGCCAACCAAGTTACACGCAACAAAGTCATCAAGTTCTGCAAAGTTCAGTGGAGCCACCATACCGAGGAAGAAGCCACCTGGGAGCGAGAAGAAGACCTCGGGAAAGACCACTCACACCTTTTTGCTAGCCAACCCAAATCTCGAGGGCGAGAATCATCTTAAGGGGGTAGGTTTGTAACATCCCAATTTTCAATTTGGATGTTAATCATTAGGTCATCATATGCATCCATGATTTGTGCATTTTGAATTTGTTTTATTTGGAATTTTGATCCTAGAAACCTTAAGCAACTCAAGGACCAATTGAGAGAGTTGGAGGTTTTCACAAAAACCCATTATTGAATTTTTCAAAATTGGTAAGTTGGATCAAAGTGATTTTATTCGAAAATTATTTTTCCAATTATTTCAAATAAATAAAATAATGAGAGAAGATAATATGACATCTTCAAAGGGAAATATTGGAAATTTAGTTTTGAATAAAAATATATTTATTTGATTTTTTATTTTCAGTTTTATTCGGCTAAACTTTATTAAATTAGGGGAAAAGTTGCATTTTTAAAAATTGCATTTAGTCCAGAAAAATGTTCACTTTGTCCCAAATATTAGGATGGGATAGTGAAAATTGGTTCTGGTGTTTTAGGATTTTTTATTTTACTTTATTTGGATTTTTCTTCGCGGCGATTTAAAAAAATCTTCTCGAACCGACTGGGCCGAAGCCCAGCCGGCCCAACACCGCCCCGCCTCGCCCGCCGTCTCCGAGCCGGACTCCCGCCGGAGTCCGGAGCCGCCACGCTGCCGTGACCGCCCCCTGCCCCAAGTCGAGCCCCTCAACCCCCTTCATAAGGCGCCGTCCCCGGCCCCCTCTCCCCTCAAGCCTCCGCCGCCACCCGTCACCTCGAGCCACTGCCGCTCGCCGCCGCCGCCCCACGTCGCTAGCCGCCGCCGACGTCGCCCCGCGCCGCCCGCTTGACGCCGGAGTTCCTCGCCGCCACCGCCGGTTTTCCGCCGAAGACCGCCGAACCGCCGTGAACCAGTATAAAACCGAACCCTGATCTGGTTTTTTTTCGCTTTTTCCGTTAACCCGGTTTATTCTTTTGGTTAGTTTAGTTAGCGAACGTTCGTTCGTTTAGATCTGTCAACGAACGTTTTCGTTCGTTAGTCTCTGTTAGCGGACGTTCGTCCGATAGATTTTTCTTTTTCAGTTTATTCTCAGTCAGGGACCTATCCGTAATTATTTCTATCGCAGATTAGTCCCTGATCTTTAAACCCTCACTACTTTTTGCTCGTTTATCCAAATCCAACGAAACCAATGCCAAATTCTTCATTATGATCTCCTCTGTTTAGATAATCAACTTGAACATGTTTTTGAAAGTTTAAAATTTGGTTTCAAACAGATTTTAATTTGAACCTCTTTTGATCATAATTTGAGTTTCGTATCTCCGATTTGATTGATTCTTTTTGCAAATCGAAGCTCTTCACCTGAACTTTTTGTTTAGATATTTTTATTTGGTTTTACCCTTGCATCTTATGCTGGATTGCTTATGTATGCTATTGTTTGTTTACGATAGAGTATCCGGAGTGTGAAGCTTGCTACTACGAATCTTTAGGGTTTTCCGATCGCTAGCAAGGCAAGTTACACTTTGATCATATCCCTTTTATTACCCGGTTTTTATGCATTAGTTTCAACCCTCAAACATTGCATGAGTAGGATTGTGAACATGTGGTTATGGTTAAGTAGTTGATGAGGTAGGAACCTATTATCCTTTTATCAACCCCGGGAACATGCGTTTGTTACTTATTGCTTAGCCATGCTTGTAGACGGGATTGGTATGTGAGATTCTTGCAAGTTGTGAGAGATTATAATTAATGCAAACTTAAGGTGGCTACTTTAATACACATCTGAGTGGATTGGTTGCGGGCACCTGGAGCAATCTAGTGTTGTGCTAGGATATCCCGGAGTACCCATGTAATCATCCTATGGAATGCCACCCAAGCTCAAAGGGATCATAAGATTATTCATGCATGAACCTTCCGTGTGCAGCCACAAGCCATTATGGGCTCTGGCATAGTTGAGTAAGTTGTGTGACCTCTTTCAGTGGTAGGCTAGCACATGTAGGGGAAAGTAGGTGGTATTGTCTACCTAGAGTAAAGAGTTAATGCTTCAGAAAGACTGTGTCTCGATCTTCCGATCATGGATGTGGTCGAGTCTTGTGGGGAAAAGTGTGAAAACCTCTGCAGTGTGTATAAACTAATCATGGTTAGCCGTGTCCCCGGTTATGGACATCTTGAGTATCTAGTATTTGAATTATTGATTTGATCTCATCACTTTACTTAATGAATTTGTTGGGTTATTAATATTATTTTGGGATTTGAAATGGGGGACCCATTCTCACTAATGGCATAAACTTGGTAGTTAAATAAAAATTTATTCCTTTGTTGTAGGGAAAATTAGCTTTATGCAAATTTTAAACTTAGAGCCTCCACCAGCCAAATATGCATGTAGTGATAATTATCATTGCATCATTATTTTCTCTATAGTGTGATCTTGCCAGCATATTCCATGTGCTTACCTACACGGCTGCAACGTATCATGTTGCAGAATTTTCAGATGAAGAGTAAGGTGCGATAGGTCGTTGTCATGCACTCAGCTTTGCCGTGGAGTTGGATGGACTCATTTATCTTTGATGCTTCCACAAGTTATTTAGATGGCCTTCAGCCATATTATTGTAATAAGTACTATTTATGAGACACTCGATGTAATAAGTCTGTGATTGAACTTTGTTATAAATCCTCGAGTACTGTGCGTGTCAGCAATACCGATCCAGAGATGACACTTAAGCACAGAGACTACGGTCCATTGGGATCGGGTCGCTACAACATCAAGGTTGTGCATTTTGGGTATTCAACATACATATGTTTGGCCCACATGCAAAGTGGTGGTGGTTGTCCTCTCGCACCCACTTAAGTGGTTATCAGCGATATCGATGCTTTCCATCTGTGGGCCTGCTTGGTCCATCACTACTTTTTGCCTAACAAGAAGAGAGGTTAATTTGACTGAGGGGATTATTATTTTTGCTTGTAATACGGTATATATATATAGGTCGTGCTCTGGGATGACATGCATGATATAGTTTGAGCACACACACATGCATGTGTATGCATGAATCCCTCCCATCGAGTCAAAGTCTCTAGTACAAGGACACGTCATGAACCGATCTCGCTCTGTGTGGGGAGCTAGTGTACGATTTTTGACGCACGCGCCACATCAATGTTGTGAAATGGTATTCAAACATGCATGCACGCATCACCTCCATACATATGCATGTAGTGGTTGCCTTCGAACGGTACACTCCCTCGTGTGGTTATCGGCGACAAGCCTATATATTCGTGGGCCCGCGTGGACATCCATGATCACCTTGACCAACAACAAGATAGGTTACCATGGCGGATTCTTCATTTGGTTTGTGTTATCGTAGTATAGGTCATGGTGAGATTCAGACCTTAAGTTTGAGCGCATATACTATGCACGCATGCATGCATGAATCCCTGTCGTTCGCTTGAAGTGTGGTGTAACATACATATGCATTGTCAGCCTAACCCTCACTCAGTGTGGGGATTTCTAGTTCGAAATCACGGTGCCACATCAAAGTTGTTCCATTGTTACTCAAAAACACACCTCTCCATACATATGTTTGGGGGCCACACGCATGCAGTGGTTGTCTTTGGGGACTAGCTACTTGCGTGATTATTGGCGAGCTAACCCATCTCCGGGGTCGCATGGATGGCCATCACTTTGACCAACAACAAGAGAGAGGTTGTACGACCAAGGTAGATTATTCTTGGTCCGTTTTACGATCCATCTTGGTGAGATATGCCTCTCTGGCCCGGCGACTAAAAGTGTGTGTGTGGGGGGGGGGGTTGCTACTCCGCACTTTGCTAGGTGAACCTCGGTTGGGGGGCATGCAGTCATAGCTTAGGATTCCCTTCGTGGCGACACGAGGAGGGCTGCTAGCTACTTCACACTTTGCTAGGTGAACCTCGGTTGGGGGGCATGCATTCATCGCTTAGAATTCCCTTCGTGCCGACACGAGGGAGGGGGGCTGCTAGCTAGTTTGCACTTTTCTAGGTGAACCTCGGTTGGGGGGCGTGCATTCATAGCTTAGGATTCTCTTCGTGCCGACATGAGGGAGGCGGGCTGCTAGCTACTTCGCACTTTGCTAGCATGAACCTCGGTTGGGGGACATGCATTGATAGGTTAGGACCCCCTTTGTGCCGACACGAGGGAGGGGGGCTGCTAGCTACTTGGCACTTTGCTAGGTGAACCACGGTTGGGGGGCATGCATTCATAGCTTAGGATTCCCTTCGTGCCGACACGAGGGAGGAGGGGGGCTGCTAGCTACTTCACAATTTGCTAGGTGAACCTTGGTTGGGGGGAGGGGGCATGCATTCATAGCTTAGGATTACCTTCATGCCGACACGAGGGGTGGTGGGGCCAGCAATACCATGCGCTTTGTGAGATAGGTGCCACATCGAAGTTGCATTTGGTATTTGAAAATCAAACCACCCTTTTCATACATAAATTTGGTCCACATGCAAGTGTGTTTGTGTTCTGACCCTCTCCTGCGTCATTTTTCACCAAATTTATGAACATTAGACATGTCAAATGATGCAATAGACACGGTTCACTCAAACTAACCGTGTGCCACGACGGTGCCCCTGTCACGCACACATCCGCACAGTACATTAGGCTCCACGAGGCTCCCCCTCTCAAAAATATCTGCCCGCCTCAAGGGTTTTTTTGTTTCATAACACACGGTTGTTATCTCCGGACCGTGTGCGATGTTTCTTGTTCCCAATCCCGCCTGCATCCCTAGAAAATATCTGCCCACCTTGAGGGTTTTTCTGTTTCATAACACACGGTTGTTATCTCTGGACCGTGTGCGATGCACTATCATCAAAATTTTCAATAGCCCCGACATTTCACTCCTGTGTAGTAAAATTTTCAGTACCCGCATCATTTCCTCAAACACCTCCTGCCCCCCTCCACACACACACACACCAAAACCTCCTCGGGCATGCGCGCACACACACACCCCCTCCCTCGCTCTAAATCCTAGCAAGGTCGTCGCCGCCGCCGCAAGGCCTCCATTGTCAACATCTGCCTGTTTACCCGTGCAGCTTACCCACCGATCTCCATACCCAGGCCGCCTTGAGTTTCTTAGACGACACCTGCCAAACTCCCCCTTTCCCACAGATCCCGATCCCCCACTCCAGAGTGTCCCAGCCTAAGCCCGGCTACGCTTTCTATGGAGATCGAGGAGCGACTAGCCCAAAAGAGGTGTATCGCGGTCTCTTCGCCCGACGTCACTGAGGAAGCTGACGACCTTTACTGGTGGCAGGCACTCAAGCAGCAGGCTAGAGTATGCGGGCATGTTTCGGCCACCGGCTAGGACGTCGAGGTCATTGACAGTGACGGCCTGAGGCGGGCTATGTCATAGGTTAAGTGGACCACCCCCAACCCCTCGGGTTCAACCGCCATCGATCTCATCCATGGCCCCACCGCTGATCTCCTCTGGCTCGCTATCAACAATTTTCCATCCTACATCTCCATCGAGCCCCTTTTGTCATTTCTGAAGGACATGTTCTGCGACGCTGGCTTGGGATCCACAGCTTCCAAGTTAGACCTCATCGACGGCGACCACGAGGAGGGCACCCTCTCCGGCTCTTCCAAGTGGAAAGAGCCCATCTGCTCTTCCAAGGGGAAAGCGCCCGTCCGTGACATCAGGGAGGGCACCCAACAGCCATGCTCTTCCAAGGGGAAGGAGCCCATCTGCGTTAATATGGAGCGCATCCAGGTTCTGTGCTCTTCCACGGGAATGAGCCCATCTGTGACAAGTGAGGAAACCCATGATTTGTTTTGCCGTGCCTCTTCACAGGGGGAAACCCATGATTTGTTTTGTCGAGTCCCTTTTGTAGTGTAGTGAGAATATGTCCAGTTTTAATTGCTATATCTGGTTGTTTACAGTATGCCTTGTTTATTTCAGTTGTTCACAATGTGATGCTCTATATGTGCAATTATTTACTGTGCAGTACATTTCATCAATCCAGTTTTAAACATACCGATAGGAATGCATATATTTGCTTGCTGTTAAGCCTGTTATAGCTAGCATATGCCTCTTTTAAAGTTTTTTGATTGTTTGGTTGTTTGTAGTTAGCATATGTCCAGTTTCAAATGCTATCTTTGGTTTTTCGTAGTATGCCTTGTTTATTCTAGTTATTCACAACGTGATGTTCTATATGTGCAAGTATGAACCGTGCAGTTCAATTTCATCAGTGCCAGTTTCAACAATACCACTATGAATGACTACATTTGGTTGATGCATCTTGTAGTTAACACGCCTTTACATTTTTATTTAACAATAACCAGTGTACTTAGACCGGCACAATATCAGTTTGAATGACTATGTTTGCTTGTTGCTAAATGTTAGGCATGTTGCAATTAACACACCTTTCCACTTGTTTTGCTTTAATAGCATGCTTAAACCTACACACTGAAGTTATCTTTTGGAGATTATTTTGTCCGTCATGGATAACTTTGGTTGATGTTTAGCCTGTTGTGCTTAACATGCTTCTCGATGTACCTACATACGACAGTTTTGCGAACGACTGATGTTTTCCATCGAGGTTAGTTTCATCCCATGGCTTATATTTGCTCACTGTTCAGGATATCGATAGCTGGTACCATATAGGCTAGGGACTGATAAGGGACTAATTAGTGAATCGGACTTTTAACTGAATATATCTGCAACCCATTTATCATTAGGCTAACTAGGGCCATATGTAATATATCTGAGTCTACATAGCAACATGCACTGTACTTAATGTCTAAATATGCAATCCTAGGCTACATAGCAACAAGGAAGAGTGTTACATTAATGTTCTAATGATGTCTAGATATACGTAGAAGAGCAGCAGCAACAACAACAACAACAACACATCCCTGTTTGGATACTCAACTTAGCTATAGCTTAGAGTTAGTTTCTAGCTCATGACTAACCCTAAACTAACTCCATCCAAAGAGTTGTTTGGATGGTAGGGTTAGATTGACAATAAATGCACTAGGAGAACTAGCTCCAATTAGCACCTCTTGGGTTGGATAGTTTTTTTGGGTGGGTTATAGATGCAACTAGCTCAAACTAGCCCTCATGTTTAGATATACTTGGGGCTATTTGTGCCCGAACTAGCTCAAACTAACTGTAACCCATGGATACAACAGTAGTTAATCAGCCGATATTTTGTAAGAATGCACTAAACTCCTTCCGGCCCATAATATAAGATGTTAATTCATCTAATATGTGAGTATATTGGATGTTATAAGATACTCCCCCCGTTCCTAAATATTTGTCTTTTTAGAGATTTCAAATGGACTACCACATACGGATGTATATAGACATATTTTAGAGTGTAAATTCACACATTTTGCTCTGTATGTAGTCACTTGTTGAAATCGCTAGAAAGAAAAATATTTAAGAACAGAGGGATTATTATAAAAGAGTGGGGTACTACAGCATTGTGCAATTTCTGTTTAGCTTCTAATATTAACTTGGTGCTTTTAGGTACATATGTCATTGGTAAAGATCCGCGCTTCAACCCTTTCTGCGTATGGGGCAACGAGATATCGATGAACCAGCATCAAGTGAGGAAGCTCATAAAGATTTTTAGTAAAATGGGTCCAAAGATGGCAATTAAACTATTTGTTTACACTTTATCCAAGATAACAGCGAACTGCAGGATGGTAAGTAAGAACTCTGCAGCCTTCTTTTTACTGCCCATAATGAGTTGTGTTAGATGACAATGTCTGAATCTTTTTCCTTTGCAGTGGTTGCCAAAGCAGTTTACTCAAGATTACCTCTCAAACTACATGATTTGTCGGCATGCAAAGGTTAAAGTATTTCTACCAGAACACGATGATTATCTAGAAGTTCTAATGAAGACCGTGAAGGATGGGCGGTCGGCCATGACAAGGGGTTGGACTAGAGTCATGAGTGCCTTCTGCATAGAGGAGGGCACAATATGGGCATTCCGCTTCACCTTGTTCAGCAACCAAAATGTACTTCGCCTCTTTCTTTACCGTCTTCAATAGTATAAGTATACAACTGTGGTTCATCATTCTTTATTTGGTTCTTATGTAATTCTTGAACATATGTACCTATGAATCGAATAATGCATTGGTTGTTTAAACCTGATGGATATGAATAAAGTTGTAGCATACATTCAAATTCAAATTCAAATCCGGTACAATTTGAAATAACAGTAATTAAATTACGGTGATATTACGCCCTCCAGGTCGTTACGGCACACACGGTTGGTAAAACACAAACGTTTGCGATATACACCATAATCCAAGACGGTTCACAGAGAGGAAACATGTGCAAGCATGCACACAGTTGCCGTTTGCAAAGCGTGTGTGATGTCAGATGCTACCTCTTGAGCACTGCGTTGGTTTTCCCTTGAAGAGGAAAGGGTGATGCAGCAAAGTAGCGTAAGTATTTCCCTCAGTTTTTGAGAACCAAGGTATCAATCCAGTAGGAGGCTATGCGCGAGTCCCTCGCACCTGCACAAAACAAATAAATCCTCACAACCAACGCGAAAAGGGGTTGTCAATCCCTACATGGTCACTTACGAGAGTGAGATCTGATAGATATGATAAGATAATATTTTTGGTATTTTTATGATAAAGATGCAAAGTAAAATAAAAGGCAATGAAAATAACTAAGTATTGGAAGATTGATATGATGAAGATAGACCCGGGGGCCATAGGTTTCACTAGTGGCTTCTCTCAAGATCATAAGTATTTTACGGTGGGTGAATAAATTACTGTTGAGCAATTGACAGAATTGAGCATAGTTATGAGAATATCTAGGTATGATCATGTATATAGGCATCACGTCCAAGACAAGTAGACCGACTCCTGCCTGCACCTACTACTGTTACTCCACACATCGACCGCTATCTAGCATGCATCTAGAGTATTAAGTTCATAAGAACAGAGTAACGCCTTAAGCAAGATGACATGATGTAGAGGGATAAATTCATGCAATATGATAAAAAAAACCCATCTTGTTATCCTCGATGGCAATAATACAATACATGCCTTGCTGCACCTACTGTCACTTGGAAAGGACACCGCAAGATTGAACCCAAAGCTAAGCACTGCTCCCATTGCAAGAAAGATAAATCTAGTAGGCCAAACCAAACTGATAATTCGAAGAGACTTGCAAAGATAACCAATCATACGTAAAAGAATTCAGAGAAGATTCAAATATTGTTCATAGATAAACTTGATCATAAACCCACAATTCATCGGTCTCAACAAACACACCGCAAAAAGAAGATTACATTGAATAGATCTCCACAAGAGAGGGGGAGAACTTTGTATTGAGATCCAAAAAGAGAGAAGAAGCCATCTAGCTAATAACTATGGACCCGTAGGTCTGAGGTAAACTACTCACACTTCATCGGAAGGGCTATGGTGTTGATGTAGAAGCCCTCCGTGATCGATGCCCCCTCCGGCGGAGCTCCGCAACAGGCCCCAAGATGGGATCTCGTGGATACAGAAAGTTACGGCGGTGGAATTAGGGTTTTGGCTCCGTATCTAATCATTTGGGGGTACGTAGGTATATATAGGAGGAAGAAGTACGTCGGTGGAGCAACAGGGGGCCCACGAGGGTGGAGGGCGCGCCTGGGGGGTAGGCGTGCCCCCCTACCTCGTGGCCTCCCTGTTGGTTGCTTGACGCAGGGTCCAAGTCTCCTGGATCTTGTTCGTTGAGAAAATCACGTTCCTGAAAGTTTCATTCCGTTTGGACTCCGTTTGATATTCCTTTTCTTCGAAACCCTAAAATAGACAAAAACAGCAATTCTAGGTTGGGCCTCCGGTTAATAGGTTAGTCCCAAAAATAATATAAAAGTGGATAATAAAGCCCAATAATGTCCAAAACAGTAGAGAATATAGCATGGAGCAATCAAAAATTATAGATACGTTGGAGACGTATCATCAGACAATATCACAAATGGTGCGGGCAAACTAAACGTTTGTGTTAGTTGCCTTATCATATACGATTTGCAAGAATGAAATGTTTTTGATGAAGTATGCATCGTAAATGTTGCACCACAGAATAGTGTGTGCGATAGTTGTCGTGTACGACGATGTTACGATGATCCGATGTTTCATAATCATGTCGGACACTCGTACGACGATTAGCTAATATTCTTAATAGTGAACCATTTGTGATGGGCCGCCCATCGTAAACGTAGCACCACATAATACTGACTGCGATGGCAATGCGAGCAGAAATGAGTAGGAGTACTGTAGGGTCCCTATCCCCGACGGTTTCTGGGTCGTGTGGGAAGGACCCCCTATCGCCGTCACTCACTAGGCGACGGTTCCAAATGTCATCGCGGAAAGGGGTTAAAAAACCGTTTGTATAGCACCCACGTGTACTAGTGACTGGAGGGGCCTAGGGTTGTACAGAGTTGGTTTGCAAAGGAAGGAAACAACATATTCGGACACCAAACTTGCCATCCACGCATATAGGAGTCCTGCCCAGACACGGGGGATAGTCTTTTGCGTTATCTTCACGGCCCATCAGTCCGGCTCAGATTGAATAGTCCGGACACCCGAGGACCCCTTATTCCAGGACTCCCTCAGCTATCACTATTGCTACTACTATCAAAACTATCATACTATTGTGCTATTGATTACTTTGCTGCAGATAATTAATCTCCAGGTGTGACTGAATTGACAACTCAGTTGCCAGTACTTACAAATATTCTTTGGCTCCCCGCGTGTGGAATCTATAAATTTGGATTGAATACTCTACCCTCAAAAACTATTGCGATCCCCTATACTTGTGGGTTATCAAGACCTTTTTCTGGCGCTGTTGCCGGGGAGCATAGTTATATTTGTTGAGTCACTTGGGATTATTATCAATTTATCACTATGAAGAATCTGAAGGATGCTAAGACCAAGATTTTTCCCTCAAAGACGAGGGGAGGTAAGGAACTGCCATCTAGCTCTGCTTTAGATTCACCTTCTGTTATAAGTAAACTTGCAACACCACCACATGCTATTAATCCTGATATGTCGCAAGTTGTTGATGATGCTACTTCTGCTATGAATGATACTTATGATGATGCTAGTACCTTGCTTGATGATGATGTGCCACTAGGTGAATTTCTTGATGAACAAATTGCTAGAGTAAGACAACATGATATTGTTGAAACTGATGATGAGCTTGAAACTAGAAATCTTGAAATACCTACTAGAGCTAGCCCTCCTAGATATGAATTGCATAAGGTACCGGAAGGTTATGTTATGAATGAGGAGACAACTAGAGATATTCTTACTTGTATGGATAGAGATGATCTAGAGAAATTATTATGCAAGTATAAATAAAAATCCTTGAATGCTAGAATGCAATATGATCCTAAGTTTGCTACTTCACCTATCTTTATTGATGATAAGGATTATGAATTCTCTGTTGACCCAGAATTAATTACTTTGGTTGAATCTGATCATTTCCATGGTTATGAAACTGAAACTGTTGTGGCACATCTTGCTAAGTTGAGTGACATAGCCACCCTTTTTGCTCATGATGAGAAAACTCGCTATTACTATATTCTCAAATTATTTCCATTCTCATTAAAGGGCGATGCTAAATCTTGGTACAATATTCTTGCTCTTGGTTGTGTGCGTAGTCCCCAGGATATGATTTGTTACTTCTCTGAAAAATATTTCCCTGCTCAAAAGAAGCAAGCTACCTTGCAGGAAATATTTAACTTTGTGCAAATTGAAGAAGAGAGTATCCCATAAGCTTGGGGGAGGCTTTGTCAATTGCTTAATGCTTTGCCTGATCATCCTCTTAAGAAAAATGAAATACTTGATATCTTCTATAATGGACTAACTGATGCTTCTAGGGATTTCCTAGATAGTTGTGTTGGTTGTGCTTTCAGGGAATGAAATATTGGTCAAGCTGAAGAATTATTGAATAACATACTGAAAAATTATGATGATTGGACTCTTCCTGAATCATCGCTTAAACCCACTCCGAAGAAGAGGGGTATTCTATATCTCAGTCCTGAAGATATGCAAGAGGCAAAGAAATCTATGAAGGAAAAAGGTATTAAAGCTGAGGATGTCAAAAATTTACCTCCTATTGAAGAAATACATGGGCTTGATACACCACCACCTCCTAAGGTGGTAGAGGTAAATTCCCTAATGAAATTCAATGATAATGACAATCCTCACAATATGCATCCTAGTCAATGTCTTTATGAGTTTGAAAATTATATTAGAAAACAAGATCACTTCAATGCAAATGTTATGAAACAATTGAAATACAATTCTGATATGATTGCTCGCTTGAGTGACTTGTATTTAGAATCTCAAATGATGTTAGAGGTGTGGGAAAACATGCTTCTATGGTTCAAACCCAGTTAGAACAAGTTGCTAAATCTCAAAGAGAGTTGCTAGATGAAATGAACAATAACATACATGACTTTGATGTTAGAGTAGCAACTAGAGGAGGTAAAATGACCCAGGAACCACTTTATCCCAAGGGACACCCAAAAGGAATTGAACAAGACTCTCAAAGAGCTAACACTGATGCATGTAGTCCTTCTAAAAAGAAAAAGTAAAAGAAAAATGATAGGACTTTGCATGCCTCTAGTGAACCTGAAGTAGAAAAACCACTAGATAATTAAGTTCTATCTTTGATGCTGAAACTCAACCTAGTACTGAACACTGACCTTCTGATAATGAAAAAGATAATGACGAGTTTCATGAAGACACTCAACCAAATAATGAAAAACCAGACAATGTTGTTGAGATAGAACCTGCAGTTGATCTTGATAACCCACAACCTAAAAATAAAACATATGGTAAAAGAGACTTTGTTGCTAGAAAACACAGTAAGGAAAGAGAACCGTGGGTTCAAAAAGCCTATGCCCTTTCCACCTAAGTCAACTAAAAAGAAAGATGATGAAGAATTTGAACGCTTTGCTGAAATGCTGAGGCCAGTCTTTTTGCGTACTCGCTTGACTGATAGCCTTCAAATGCCTCCTTATGCAAAGTACATGAAAGACATCATCACCAATAAGAGAAAAATATTGGAAGCTGAAATCTCCACTATGCTTGCTAATTATACTTTTAAAAATGGAGTACCTAAGAAACTTGGAGATCTAGGAAGGCCAACTATACCTTGCTCCATCAAAAGAAACTATGTGAAAACTGCCTTATGTGATTTGGGAGCTGGTGTTAGTGTTATGCCTTTCTCTTTATATAAAAGACTTGATTTGAATAAACTCACACCTACTGAAACATCTGTGCAAATGGCTGACAAATCTACTGCCATACCTATCGGCATTTGTGAGAATGTGCCTGTTGTTGTTGCTAATGTTACTATTTTGACTGACTTCGTTATACTTGAGATGCCCAAGGACGACAACATGTCGATTATCCTTGGTAGACCCTTCTTGAATACTGCAGGGGCTGTCATAGATTGCAATAAAAGCAAGGTCACCTTTCATATCAATGGTAATGAGCATACGGTGCACTTTCCGAAGAAACAATTCCAAGTGAATGGTATTAATGTTATTGAAAAATCTCCGACAGTATTGAAAGTTTTCAACTACCTCTACCTACTACCAAAAAGAAATATGAAATGCTTATTGTTGGGAACATTCATATCCCCGTTGAGGCAACTCAGTGATGTACGAAAGTTCTTCGATTTCATGCTAATCGAAAGTGGTTGTTAATAAGACCTGGTCAACCTTATTAATGGATCATTTTTGAGAGGTATGAAGTTGATGAATTTAGTGAGCACTACCTTCTGTCCCTAACTTTTGTTTTATGTTTTTATTAGTTAAATAAAATAAAATGCCATGTTTTGTCTATTTTCTGAATTTGCCGTGGAATAAAAAATGACCCAAAAATAAAAGTTCTCAGAATGCTTTGAAAATTTAATACATTTTTTCTGAATATTTATGAATATTTGATGCAAATAACATCAGAGGGAGGTACACCAGGTGGGCACAACCCACCTGGGCGTGCCAGGACCCCCAAGCGCACCATGGTGGGTTGTGGTCCCCACGTGACCCCCCTCACCTATCTCTTCATACCACATCATCACCTACCTCCAGAAAAAAACACCATTGCTCTCTCTCTCTCTCTCTCTCTCGTATCCTTGCTCGCAAACCCGCGGATTTCAATCTCTTTGCTTGAAGCTCCATTTCCGAAACCGTTTCGGGGAATTTTTGCTTGGTATGTGACTCCTCTGTTTGTCCAATTACTTTTTGCTTTAGTGGTTTATATTTATAATAATTAGCTACTCTTGGTGGTGCTGTTGATGAGCTTGCATGTTGAATTCTTATATTTCTAAGTAGTTTGAATTCTTGCCATGGCCTCTATGTATCCCTATGAGTAGTTGCTATCAATCTTGTAAAGTTTTGTTGAGAAAAAAATTTGGACTAAAAATTTCAGAATTTTTGTTCATAGGAAAAACATGAGTATCTTTAGGAAGTTTGCTTCCAAAAATAACTCCAAGGGAGTAATTGGGGAGTCATCTGATAGTGATCTCCGCCCCGGGAGATTGGCGGAGGTACGGCCGTGTGAATGGCTGCATAACCCATTCATGGAAGGGGCCGGAATCCTTTAAGAGTTTGCATAATACGCTGCTAATGTCGGCCTCACCGACTTCATCGCAGCTGAATGTGAATAGTATCATCTCCTCACAAACTCCTTTGTGCAAAGTTTTACTTTTCTTCGTACGAATAACCCCCCTAAGGTGCGGTTTAATTTATATGTTGAATCCCATCAGATACCGCTTACTGAATTTTGTGAAATATGCTTGCTTCCTTCTGATGGTGGTTTTGTAGAGCCTAGGCCTACCGAGTTTGAAGGCTTTTATCGTACTCTAGAAGTGGGTGATGAGAGAGGGGTGTCGAGTATCACCACTGCTGGCTTGCATTTTCCTGTTGTTCATTACTTTACTCTTTTCATTGCAAAATGCTTGCTTGCTAGAGAGAAGGTGGGTGCACTCAGTGCCCCAGACCTTGTTGTTTTACGTCGTGCACTTGAAGGTGACAACACTTATAGCTTGGGAGCTATTATGGCATGTTGCCTTCACATTAATAAATCCAAGGGTAAAATACATTGTGGTATTTACGCTACTCGTTTGGCGGATCGCTTTAACATTCAGATACCCTTGCATGATTAACCTTTGCCCAAGGTTTACCTAGATCGAGCGGCCATGGAACACCACTAGTTTATTGCTACCGATTACCCTGACATCCATATTTCGTATAACCTGGTTTTCAGTGTGAGAACTCGTGATATTATTCCATTGTCTGCACCTGCTTTGTGTGATCCTATTGCCAGGGGTGGATACAGTATTATGCCTGCGGATATCATCGCCTACCGGAACAACCAGGCTGAAGCAGAGGAGGAGCCTCAGCAGTGGGATCCACAGGTGCCTACTCCTCAGTAGTTCGACATGGGAGCCCATGGTTTCTTCGACTACTGACTGGTTACCAAGTTAGGCCAAAAGCCTAAGCTTGGGGGAGTATGTATTTCCACCAACATTACATTTATGTTCACACACTTCATTTGTCGGTGTCCACACTCTTTCATTGTATTATCCATGTTAGATTTACTTTCTCGTCTTCTTCTTGTGTGTTTGAAAAACTTTGAGAAAATCCAAAATTATTTCCTGCTTCTTTTTTATTTTTCTTTCTAGAGTAGTTAGCTCTAGCACTAAAAAGAAAACCAAAAAAGATTTCTTCTTCTTCTTTTGCTTGTTGGGAGCTTTCCTGTGTAAATAGTTTTTCTCATTTTTGCTTTTTCCTTTTTATTTGCTTGTTCAAGAAAACCAAAAACTCCAAAAATACTTCAGTGTGTTTCTCTGAATTTCTTTTCTTTTCATTGAGTCGTACCAAGGAGAAGACCACGATGAAAATGATGAGTGGCTCTCATATGCATTATTGTTTATCTAACAAAGAGCCTATTTCACCTTGTCTTCTCTAGTTGAATACAATGTTTGTAGATTCCAGCTTAGTCCACGACATTATTTTCATATCGTTCGGACGTGCAAGTGAAAGGCAATAATGACGATATTCAGTGAACTGGCCGTGGCAGAGAGAAACGGGTATGAACTCAACTTGTTCTGTTATTGTAAATATGTTTAACCTAGTATCCATGCTTCAGCCCATTGTGATTAAACATGTTTGCAATGCCAATTAGAGATTATAGTTTCTCATGCCATGCATAAGTAGCTAGGGGTGGATAATGATTTATCTTGGATGTCAATATTGCGTTAAAATGATTGTGATGTAGTATGATGATATGGTATCCTCCTCTGAATATTCGAGTGGCTTGACTTGCCACATGTTCATGCATGTAGTTGAATCAAAACCAACATAACCTCTATGATATTTATGTTCATGGTGTTCATATCCTACTCATGCTAGTGTCCAATGTTACTTATGCATAATGCATGTTCATGACCGTTGTTGCTCTCTAGCTGGCCGCTTCTCAACCTATTTGCTAGCCTTCACCTGTACTAAGTGGGAATTCTGCTTGTACATCCCAAACCTTGAGCCCAAGTTATTCCAGATGAATCCACCATACCTACCTATATGCGGTATTACCCTGTCGTCCTAAGTAAATTTGCATGTGCCACCTCTAAAAACTTCAAACAAATATCCTTTTTGTGTGTCTGGATCGTTCATGGAACGATAGGAGGTAGTCGGTATCTTCCATGCTAAGCGGGTTATTCTCAGGTTGAGTGTTTATTCACTCGCCATTGCACGAGAAAAGGGCGGTAATAGGGATTCCCAGTCCCAAACTGCAAATAGAAAAATCTTACAAATAATCAAACAAAAACTCCAACAGAGGCATAACCTTTACTTTACCGCTTGGGAACCGCCACTAGCGTGCTTAGCATGGAAGATATTGATAACTGATGGTCATGAAGTAAACAAGAAGGGTGCATGTCTAAAAATATCATTTACCTCTGTTTTAAAAACTTGAGCTCTTGCACCTCTGTAAATCATTGCTTCCCTCTCCGAAGGGACTATCTATTTACTTTTATGTTGTGTCATCACCTTCTAAAATAAGCGCCAGAACCTGAGAGCACTGCTGTCATGTGATACGTCTCCAACGTATCTATAATTTTTGATTGTTCCATGCTATTATATTATCTGTTTTGGATGTTTATGGGCTTTATTATTCACTTCTATATTATTTTTGGGACTAACCTATTAACCGAAAGCCCAGTGCAAATTGCTGTTTTTTTGCCTATTTTAGTGTTTCGTAGAAAAGGAATATCAAACGGAATCCAAACGGAATGAAACCTTCGCGAGGATCTTTTTTGGAACAAACACAATCCAGGAGACTTGGAGTGGACGTCAAGGAAGCAGCGAGGCGGCCACGAGGTCGGGCGGCGCGCTTAGGGGGCTAGGCGCGCCCCCACCTTCGTGGGCCCCTCGCAGCTCCACCGACCTACTTCTTTTTCCTATATATACTCTTATACCCTGAAAACATCCAGGAGAGCCACGAAACCACTTTTCCACCGCCGCAACCTTCTGTACCCATGAGATCCCATCTGGGGACCTTTTCCGGCGATCTGCCGGAGGGGGATTCGATCACGGAGGGCTTCTACATCAACACCATAGCCTCTCCGATGATGTGTGAGTAGTTTACCACAGACCTTCGGGTCCATAGTTATTAGCTAGATGGCTTCTTCTCTCTCTTTGGATCTCAATACAAAGTTCTCCTCGATGTAATTCTTTTTGCGGTGTGTTTGCCGAGATCCGATGAATTGTGGGTTTATGATTAAGATTATCTATGAACAATATTTGATTCTTATCCGAATTCTTATATGCATGATTTGATATCTTTGCAAGTCTCTTCGAATTATTAGTTTGGTTTGGCCTACTAGATTGATCTTTCTTGCAATGGGAGAAGTGCTTAGCTTTGGGTTCAATCTTGTGGTGTCCTTTCCCAGTGACATCAAGGGCAGCAAGGCACGTATTGTATTGTTGCCATCGAGGATAAAAAGATGGGGTTTATATCATATTGCTTGAGTTTATCCCTCTACATCATGTCATCTTGCCTAATGCGTTTCTCTGTTCTTATAAACTTAATACTCTAGATGTATGTTGGATAGCGGTCAATGTGTGGAGTAATAGTAGTAGATGCAGAATCGTTTCGGTCTACTTGACACGGACGTGATGTCTATGTTCATGATCATGCCTAGATATCATCATAACTATGCACTTTTCTATCAATTGCTCGACAGTAATTTGTTCACCCACCATAATATATGCTATCTTGAGAGAAGCCACTAGTGAAACCTATGGCCCCCGGGTCTACTTTACATCATATAAGTTTCCGATCTACAATTCTAGTTTACTATTTATTTTTCAATCTTTACTTTTCAATCTATACAAAAAAATACCAAAAATATTTATCATATTATCTCTATCAGATCTCACTTTCATAAGTGACCGTGAAGGGATTGACAACCCCTTTATCGCGTTGGTTGTGAGGTTCTTGTTTGTTTGTGCAGGTACTAGGTGACTTGCCTATAGTCTCCTACTGGATTGATACCTTGGTTCTCAAAAACTGAGGGAAATACTTACGCTACTTTGCTGCATCACCCTTTCCTCTTCAAGGGAAAACCAACGTATGCTCAAGAGGTAGCAAGAAGGATTTATGGCGCCGTTGCCGGGGAGATCTACGCCAAGTCAAGACATACCGAGTACCCATCACAAACTCTTATCCCTCACGTTACATTATTTGTCATTCGCCTCTCGTTTTCCTCTCCCCCACTTCACCTTCGCCATTTTATTTGTCTCTTTTCCGTTTGCCCTTTTTTCCGTTCGTCTCTTTTCGCTTGCCTCTTGTGTATCCGTGTGTTAGATCGTTTATTTTGCCATCATGGCTAGTTCTCCTATCATTGTTAACACCCCCGATAATGAAGTTCTTAATTTTAAACAAAGGGAGGGAGAAAACTTAAAATATGCTTGGTATAGAATTTGCAATTCTCAAAATAGATCTATGAAAAAGCAATCTATTTCCGTTCTTCTTTGCAATTTTTACGTAGGCATCACTCCTTGGTTAGATATGTTCTTGACACCATCACTCGAGGGAATTTCTTGGGAAGCCATACTTTTGATTCTTATAATGCTATGATAGATATGTTAGGCCCACCACCTCTTTTAGTCAATGGAACTATTTTAACTTTGGAACTGTAAGTGCATCTAGTGCCAACCCTAGTTGGTTTTGGAGTATTGATGACAAACCTGGTTGAGGGACTAATGTGTTTGTGAGAATTGCAGGATAACACAGGTAGAAGTCCCTCATTGATTCAGTTTTCCTACCAGAGAACCCCTAAAAATGTATGAAGACATTGAAGTCAAAGGTGGTATGTGAAGACATTCACTGTAACGCCCTCGATGCGGCTATAGCTCCCACGTGTCGAGGCACGACTTAGAGACATAACCGCATTGAAAGAAATGTCGCAAGTCGGGCAATCATTACAACATCCCATGTAACACATAATAAAAGGGGGAGATAACATAGTTGGCTTACACTCGCCACGTCACATCAGAGTACATAAATAACATCCATCAAGCAATCACTCATGGCCCGACTACGGCGCCAAAATGGAAAAGAACCCAACATGCGACAAGGCCCTGAATCGAACCCCAACTAGGCACCACTACTGATCATCGGGAAAGGAAACATAATAACGCTGAGAGTCCTCGTCGAACTCCCACTTGAGCTCGTACTCGTCACCTGGAGCGGAATCACCTGGACCTGCATCTGGAGTTGAAGTATCTGTGAGCCACAGGGACTCAGCAATCTCACACCCACGTGATCAAGACTATTTAAGCTAATAGGAATGAATAAGGCAGATATATGTGGAGTTGCAGCAAGCGACTAGCATATAGGGTGGCTAACTTATTCGCAAAGGAGAGCGAGAAGAGGAGGCAAGCACGAGCGAGAAACTAGAGGGAACAACCTGCGCAAGCATTACTCCAACACCGTGTCCACTTCCCGGACTCCGCCGAGAAGAGGCCATCACGGCAACACACTCAGTTGATTCATTTTAATTAATTAAGGTTTAAGTTATCTACAACCGGACATTAACAAATTCCCATCTGCCCATAACCGCGGGCACGGCTTTCGAAAGTTCAATCCCTGCAGGGGAGTCCCAACTTAGCCCATGACAAGCTCTCACGGTCAACGAAGGATAAGACCTCCACCCGAGACACACCGATCAGACTCGGTAACCCGGTACAACAAGACAATTCGACAGGTTAAAACAAGACCAGCAACACCGCCCGAATGTGCCGACAAATCCCGATAGGAGCTGCACATATCTCTTTCTCAGGGCACACTCAGATGAGCCAGACGTCGGGTAAGCCAGCCCAGAGTTGCCCCTGGTAGCCTCGGACATCGCTCAGTGGGACCAACACTCAGAGGAGCACTGGCCCGGGGGGGGGGGGTTAAAATAAGATGACCCTTGAGTCTGCAGAACCCAAGGGAAAGAAAAGGCTAGGAGGCAAATGGTAAAACCAAGGTTGGGCATTGCTGGAAAAGCTTTAAACAAGGCGAACTACCAAGGGGTTCCCATTATAACCCAACCGCGTAAGGAACGCAAATCCGGGAACATAACACCGATATGACGGAAACTAGGGCGGCAAGAGTGGAACAAAACACTAGGCGAGAGGCCGAGCCTTCCACCCTTTACCAAGTATATAGATGCATTAAGATAACATGGCAATATAATGATATCCCAACAAGTAAATAAATGTTCCAGTAAGGAACGGCTCCAATCTTCACCTGCAACTAACAACGCTATAAGAAGGGCTGAGCAAAGCGGTAACATAGCCAATCAACGGTTTGCTAGGACAATGGTAGGTTAGAGGTTCAATCATGCAATTGGGAGGCTGACAAGCAAGTGGTAGGCATCGTAGCAGTGGCAAAGCAAAAGAGCGAGCAAACTAGCATAGCAAAGATAGTAGTGATTTCGAGGGTATGATCATCTTGCCTGCACAGTTGTCAAAGCTGACTGGATCCTCACAAGCAAACTCAACGGGCTCCTCGGTAGCGAACTCATCTCCCGGCTCTACCCAAACAAGACAAACAAGCAACAAGGATACAATCAACCACGTGCAAGACCAAGCAATATGATGAAATGATGACATGCTATGCGGGATGCGATGCGGGATGCAAAATGCAAGATATGACAGGAAATGCATGAACCTGGCCTCAACTTGGAATTCCAAGGGTGCCACTGGATAGAGGGGGTGAAATCGCTTGAAAACGATATAAAGATCATTGGAATCGGAGTTACGGTTTGGAAATGGCAAGCGTTTTAAGATATGACACCGGTCTGCGATTTACAGCAAGTAGGCATCTAAATGCAACGAAATGAACATGCTACAGCCACCAAACATGAAAACAAAATACATGGCAGTGATTTGCACAAGATGGTTAACAAAACACTAGCACTGAGCCATAGGCAAATTCATCCATTAAGAGGTTCAAACAAGCATGGCAAAATCGCAAATGCAAAACAGATTCCAGACTTAGTGAAATTAACACTTGTCTGAAATTTCAGATCACGATGCTCTCTTCGGAGCAGCAAAACAACATGATAGGTAACCTGAACATGACAAGTAAGAACATGGCATGGAGCTACTCAACAATCTTAACAAAACACCCAAAGTGACCTGGGGCCAAAAGGGTTCACAAAATACTCTACCGAGCTCACGAACATAGCTCGAACACAATCAGTTTTCAGACTTAGTGAAAACTGAGACATGCTGAAATTATAACTCACGAAGGCATGTAAACGAGCTCGATACACTCACTACGGTGCAAGTCATGGCAAGGCAAGAATATATCCAGAAATAAGACACAATATGCTAGATACACATGGCAAGAACAAAGGTATAGCATGCATGGAACACTAACGGTAGCATCGGCAAAATCGCAAACAAGTTGACGATCTGCCCAGATTAACAACGAAGTAAAGGTTGAGCTCGATTGAGTCAACCTAGAGCACTCCACATATGCAAACAAAGACATGGATGGATAGAGCATAACATAAATATCGAAACTCCCTTACTTATCATCCTCAAAAGAGGCACGGATCACTAGGAAACAAGCTGGACATATGGCATCATGAACTAAAATATCCCAGACTTAGTGAAAATCACTAAGTCCCTGAAATCAGCAATCTCAGGTACCTCTCTTCGCAAGCTTGCACAAGACAACACACACATCCTAAAAATGCATGGGTGGAACCTCTGGAAAGAAGACAAAATGCTTAACAATTCATCCCAAAGGGGCACAGGCATATCATGCACGGATTAAACATGGCAAAAATGACAAAAGTGCATGATGAACTAACGGATCTGCAATTTAACTCACGAAGGCTCCTTCTAACAGCATTTTGGGCAACAAGATGACCTCAAATGCAAATGATGCAATTGAATTAAATGATGTACATGTCGAGACGAAGATTTTGATATATCATACGCCCAAAACAGAGCTACGGTTGCGGAGATACAAGCAGTTAAAGATTGCTCGAAAATTAGGGTTTCGGGAGGAGAAAGTCAACCGAAATATCCCAGATCCAGATCTGGATCGGGCACGGATACCGAGGCGGCGGTGGTACTGTTCACCGGCGACGACGGGGAAGGAGGCAGCGGCCGGCGACGAGGGGACCGGAGGGCGGGGCGGCGGCGGCGGTCGGCGGCGCCGGCGGCGGCGGCGTCCGGCGGCGGCGCGGCGAGGAGGCGGCGGGGCCGGCGGTGCGGGGGCGAGGAGAGGCGGCGGCGGGGCGGCGCCGGCGACGAGGGCGGCGGGCGGCGGCGGCCACGGGCGAAGGAGGAGGCGGGCGGCGGCGAGGCGGCCTCGGGCTCCGCGCGGGCCCGTCGGTGCGGCGGCGGCGGGCCACGTGGCGGACGCCGGTTGGGCGAGGCGGATCGGGCGGACGTTGTCCGGCCGGATCCGGACACGTCCATCGGTGGGGGGGGTTTGATCTATTTTTTTTAGGAGGAGGACGGGGAGAATCCGAGATCCGAAAATGGGGGGCCTTTAAATAGGCATAGAGGGAGCTAGGAGAGTCCAAATGAGGTGTGGTTTTCGCCCACGCGATCGTGATCGAACGCTCTAGGACATGGAGTAGGGTTTGGTGGGTTTTGGGCCAAATTTGGGGGGTGTTGGGCTGCAACACACACGAGGCCTTTTCGGTCCCTCGGTTAACCGTTGGAGTATCAAACGAAGTCCAAATGATACGAAACTTGACAGGCGGTCTACCGGTAGTAAACCAAGGCCGCATGGCAAGTCTCGGTCCAATCCGGAAATATTTATCCCCACACACGAAAGAACGCTAGAAAAGGCCACCGGAGGAGAACGAAGCGCCGGAATGCAAAACGGACAACGGGGAAAATGCTCGAATGCATGAGATGAACATGTATGCAAATGCAATGCACGTGATGAAATGATAAGAGATGCACGGAAAAGAAAACAACACACGGAGACAAAGACCCGAACACGAGAAATAAATATAACTTAACACCGGAAACGGCAAGAGTTGGATACAAATATGGAAAGTATAACTGGGGCGTTACATTCACATTGAAGACTATGACAAGAGAAGACATCGCGTGAAGACTATGGAGCGCGAAGACTTAGTAGTTTCGTCGTTCTTTTTCTTCTTTGTTGAGTCATAGGAGCCACCGTACTGTTAAGTGGGGTCCAAGAGAACCAGTCAGAATGACTGAAGTGATGCTTAACCAAAATCCTATGTCTTTGAGTGAAGACTATGAGAGCAAATCTTATTCAGAGTTGGATAAGTTAGCTTTGCTTGTAGCCCAAGTAAAGTTGTCGTGTGTGTTTGAAATCTGACCGTTGGAACACGTGTCAGTTCCGTAGTGACCCAGGGTCATTTCGGACAAATCAGGTCGGGTTTCCTAGTGGCTATAAATAGCCCACCCCCTACAACCATAAACGGTTGGCTACTCAGAGTTAGTGTACGGCTTTTGTCGTTTGAGAGCAACTCACCTCGAAGCCTTTGAGAGAGAATTCCTTGCGAGGATAAAGCCCTAAACACCCAGAGCCAAAGAGAGTTAGGCATCACTTAAGTCTTCCTGTCTGTGTGATCTGAAGACTTATTACACTTGAGGACTATGAATCCTCCAGCCGGTTAGGCGTCATGTTCTGAGCATCCAAGAGTCATTGTGGATCGCCGGTGAACGAAGTCTGTGAAGGTTCGGAAGTCTACCTTGAAGACTTACCAGAGCGATTGGGCGAGGACTGGGTGTCCTTAGCTCAAGGGGAATAAGGTGAAGACATGGTCTTGTGAGTTGAATCTCAGCCTCCCTAACCAGACGTACAATTGTCACAGCAACTGGAACTAGTCCAACAAATCATTGTCTTCAATGAGTCACTGGTTCTATCCTTCCCATCTCTTTATTTACAGTTGGTCCTTGTGAAGTCATTGCCTGTTTGCATTATCCTTTGTCTTCACTGAGTGACTGCTTGTTCTGATTGGCTTCATACTATCTACCTACCTGATCTATACTGCCTAGCTGCTATTAGTCGTTGTGCTTTCACTTCATTGAATACTTGACTATGGCTTGCTTAGTGTAGTCTACCTTCCGCTGCATGGTAATAGGGTTATTTCTATCATTTGTCTTCGAAACTTCCATGTTTTGAAGACTTCCATAAAAATCGCCTATTCACCCCCCTCTAGTCGATCACTAGCACTTTCAATTGGTATCAGAGCAAGGTACTCCCTTGTTCTGTGTTATTCGGTTTAACCACCTGGAGTTTTAGATATGTCGACTGCAGGGATAATCAAAGTCTCCGCTGCGTGCCCAGTCTTCGATGGAACTGAATATCCCTACTGGAAGAATAAGATGCGCATCCATCTTGAAGCCATTGATGTCGACCTATGGTATGTCGTCAAGAATGGCGTTCCCAAGGCGGGTGAAGGTGTCACCGCTGCTGATGTCAAGAAGTTTGTTCAACTGGACTCCACTACCAAGAACATCATCTGTGGTCATCTGACCAAAGGACAGTATGGCCGTGTGAGTGCTTTGGAAACATCTAAGCTAGTCTGGGACTGGCTCTCCAAGGTCAACGAAGGCGTCTCAACCTAGAGAGATCAGAGAATTAGTGTCCTTCGCAACCTCTTCAACTGCTTCAAGAGAAACGACAATGAGAATGTCCAGCTCACGTTTGATCGACTCACTGACATCACAAATGAGCTTCACGCCCTCGGCGCTACTGAGATCACCAAGCATGAAGTCGTCAAGACACTCCTGAGATCACTTGACAGCTCGTTTGACACCCTAGCCCTGATGATTCAAGAACGTCCTGACTTCAAGACACTCGATCCGTCTGACATACTTGAAAGGCTCAACACACATGAGTTTCAGCTTTCTGAGAAAAGAGACATCTACGGTCCCAACTACGGGTGAACTCGTGCCTTGAAGGCAAAAGCTCTCTCCTCATCTGAAGAAGAATCTGACAGCAGTTCTGATGATCCTGAAGACATTGGAAAGGAGCTTGCTATGCTTGTGAAGAAGTTCCAAAAATTCACCAAGAAGAAAGGCTTCAGAAAGTCTTCACGATCAAGCTCAAGGAATGATGAAGCTTCTGCTCATGACTACAAGAAGAGAACATGCCACAAATGCAAGAAACCTGGCCACTACATCTCTGAGTGTCTGTAGTGGGACAATGAGAACAACGAGAAGAAGAAGAAGAGCATGGAGTATGATTCTGACGACAAGAAGAAGAAGAAATACTCAAAGTCTTCTTCCAAGTCTTCCTCAAAGTCTTCATCACACAAGAAGAGCTCATCTGGCAAGGCTCGTGCGTTTGTTGGCAAGGAAATGGATTCAGAGGAGGAGTCCGCTTCTGAGGAGGCGGAGGTGGAGTCTGAGGAGGAGTCCGATTCTGGCGTTGCAAGTCTGGCTACAGCATACGTTGCCAAGTCCATCTTCAACACTGAAGACAATGACTTCATCACCGACACCGATGCAAATGACAAGGACTACTCCGCTCCCACCTACTGCTTCATGGCACGCGGTGCCAAGGTAAACACACGCACTACTCACTATCAAACATCCAGTGAAGATGACTCTGATTGTGGTTCCAAACCCAGCTACAAAACACTTGCTAAAATTGCAACTGAACAACAGAAAGCTATGGAACATATTCAAAAACTGTTAGACAAAAGCGATGACCTGTTAGACGCTGAAATGACTCAATCTCAGTCCTTAATTGAAGACATAAAAAATCTTCATGTCAAGTATGAGGAACTTGAAAGTCGTCATGAAACGCTCTCAACAACTCATGAAAAACTTTCCTATGATTATCTTCAAAGGAAGCAAGATCTTGAGAAATTGAGAGCGGCTCATGAAGATCTTCAAAAGGAAAACGAGTCACTTCGTGCCAAACAGATCAGTTCCGCTCAGGAAGGATTTGAACCACCATGTCTTAAATGCATTGAGCGTGACAACGCTACTTCTGTTGCTGGATGTTCTACTGCTGCTACTATTGCAATATCTTCAACTGTTGATGTGGTAACTAACCCCTCTGCTGAGGATACCACTGCTATTGCTGATGAAAATGCTAGGTTGAAGACATTGCTTGAAACAGGGATGTACAAAAGTCTCAAAGGGCATCAGACACTATGTGATGTCCTCAAACGGCAGATCCTGAACCAAAACCCTAGGAAAGAGGGTCTTGGGTTCGAAAGGAAAATGAATGTTGATGGCTCTTACTAGAAACCTGAGCAGTACCCCAAAACCACATGGGTTGCTGCAAAGGAACCTTCAGTGGATCCATCCACCCTGTCTGGCTTCACTTGTGCTAATCCCATTGTTATTGATGAATCCTTTGATGCAAACTATAAGCTGTTTAAGAATCAGAATGGTGAAGTGTTTGCCAGGTATATTGGTACTAACTGCAGGAATGGGCCACCTATGAAGAAAGTCTGGGTGCCGAAAAGGTTGTTGGAGAATCTTCCTGTGAATGTCGCCATGACACCACAAGTGAAGAAGACAAACCCCAGACCACAGGCTTCATATGGTCCAAAGGCTTCATACAGACAAAGGACTCACCTGAGTCGCACTAATGCAAATGTTTTGCAGGGAAGCCATACTCAGGCCTATGAATATGAGCGTGTTTCATCAAACCGCCATGTTCATAAGACCAAGAACTACTCTGCTTATTCTTATGAGTACTATTGTCCACCTGCAAGACTTTTTGCTAGGGCTCCAAAGCCAAAGTTCTCAGATGCTGCACTTAGACTCATTGCTTCGAAGCCACCCTTGAAGATGTGGGTGGCTAAGAAAGCTTAACTCTCTTTTGCAGGGAAAGGTCTCCAGCCGAAAATCAAATTCGTCTGAAGCTATTGTTGGGGACCTTAAACATCTTGTAGGGCGCAAGGTCAAATGCCCAAATGGTCTTATTATGTATTTTGTTCCTGAGTCGCTTGCTACTTGCCGTATCAGTCCTAACCTCGATCTAAGCTTTCATAATCCACTTGCTCGTCAAATGTTTATGCTTCACAATTCTCTTCGTGAAGCCTATCCCCCTAACTGCACTGTAGGGTACGACACCAGCTGCTTCAGAATGGATTATTGATAGTGGGTGTACTAATTACATGACTGGCAAGCGAAGTCTTCTCATGGACTCAACTTTACATCCATCTGACAAAAGTCACCTCACATTTGCTGATACTGGTAAAAGCAAGGTATTGGGTCTAGGTAGAGTTGCAATCTCAAGGGATCAACACATGGATAAAGCGATGCTTGTTGAATCCCTTGGTTTCAACTTAATGTCTGTCTCAATGCTTTGCGATTTAAACATGATTGTGATATTTGGAAAATATCGTTGCCTTGTTCTAATGGAATCTGACAAGTCTCTAGTCTTTGAAGGGTATCAGAAAGATGATTTGTATGTGGTAGATTTCTCAGCAGGACCACAACTTGCCGTATGTCTTCTAGCAAGAGCTTCTGAATGCTGGCTTTGGCATCGGAGGCTAGGGCATGCTGGCATGAGGAACTCGCACACTCTTGCAAAGAGGAAGCATGTCATAGGCATCGACGGTGTCAAGTTCAAGAAGGATCACTTATGCGGTGCCTGTGAAGCAGGAAAGATGACGAGGGACAAGCATCCCTCGAAGACAATCATGACAATGACTCAACCCTTTGAACTGCTCCACATGGACCTTTTCGGTCCCACTCATTACTCAACTCTTACTACTGTTGCTTGTCTCTATGACTTTGTCATTGTTGATGATTATTCAAGATATACTTGGGTGCATATAATCCTCTACAAGACTGAAGTGCAGGATGTCTTCAGACGCTTCGCCAATCGAGCCATGAACAACTATGGCATCAAGATCAAGCACATCAGAAGTGACAATGGCACTGAATTCAAGAACACTGGCCTAGACACTTATCTTGATACTTTGGGCATCACTCATGAATTCTCAGCTCTGTACACGCCGCAGCAAAATGGCGTTGTGGAACGCAAGAATAGAACACTTATTGAGATGGCCCAGACGATGCTCGATGAATACAAGACTCCAAGAAAGTTCTGGCCTGAAGCCATTGATACTGCATGCCATATCTGTTGGAAATATGCCCTAGAGGCAATAATAAAATGGTTATTATTGTATTTCCTTGTTCATGATAATTGTCTATTGTTCATGCTATAATTGTATTAACCGGAAACCGTAATACATGTGTGAATACATAGACCACAACATGTCCCTAGTAAGCCTCTATTTGACTAGCTCATTGATCAATAGATGGTCATGGTTTCCTGACCATGGACATTGGATGTCATTGATAACGGGATCACATCATTAGGAGAATGATGTGATGGACAAGACCCAATCCTAAGCCTAGCACTAGATCGTGTAGTTCGTATGCTAAAGCTTTTCTAATGTCAAGTGTCATTTCCTTAGACCATGAGGTTGTGCAACTCCCGGATACCGTAAGGAATGCTTTGGGTGTACCAAACGCCACAAGTAACTGGGTGGCTATAAAGGTGCACTACGGGTATCTCCGAAAGTGTCTGTTGGGTTGGCATGAATCGAGACTGGGATTTGTCACTCCGTGTAAACGGAGAGGTATCTCTGGGCCCACTCGGTAGGACATCATCATAATGTGCACAATGTGACCAAGGAGTTGATCACGGGATGATGTGTTACGGAACGAGTAAAGAGACTTGCCGGTAACGAGATTGAACAAGGTATCGGGATACCGACAATCAAATCTCGGGCAAGTACTATACCGGTAGACAAAGGGAATTGTATACCGGATTGACTGAATCCTTGACATCGTAGTTCATCCGATGAGATCATCGTGGAACATGTGGGAGCCAACATGGGTATCTAGATCCTGCTATTGGTTATTGACCAGAGAGATGTCTCGGTCATGTCTGCATTATTCCTGAGCCCGTAGGGTCTACACACTTAAGGTTCAATGACGCTAGGGTTATAGGGAAAGTATGTATGCGGTTACCGAATGTTGTTCAGAGTCCCGGATGAGATCCCGGACGTCACGAGGAGTTCCGAAATGGTCCGGAGGTGAAGATTGATATATTGGACAAAGGGTTTTGGAGTCCGGAAGTGTTCCGGAGGTACCGGGTGATGACCAGCATGACAGAAAGGT